>NC_136513.1:25075000-25080000 GCF_053919585.1 Euprymna scolopes | reverse complement strand
AAAATATGAAACGCTATTTCTTTTAAACATGATTATTTGGAGATATTTGTAGATGTTTGGTCTCGAGCTGACCCCTGTGTGTCAAAGACGGGTTCGCGGGTAAAACGATATCGACATTGTTGGTGGAAAATTACCTGAAAGGGATGTGGGGAAGAGGTAAATTATTATCCAATCAGGACGAACCAAGATTTGATAGAGTGGGCGTTGATTGGTTTGTTGGGACGCCTCGACGTGGTCCTACTCTCCCCAATCATGAATGCATAATCCCGTGTAGAGCAATAAAAAAGGAATTTGGGTTTTTTTTTGGGGGGGGGGCAGAGTTTGCAGAGAGTTTTGAACTCGGGAATCTGTCCACCGCTTCTCACCCTGCCGATTGATAAGCACTCGTCCGTTAAACAATTAGAAACCAGAATCAATTATTGAAGAAAGAAAACTGACTAAAGCCTGTTCGTCGACAGTGTAACCAATAGAAAGAGAAAACTTGCAAACGATATTTTATTTCTTTTATTATGATTCTCCAGTGAGAAACTGTACATATTTAATATTCTTATTTTTCTCTTTTGTGAATAATTAGTTTAATACGAATCTACAGCCACCGTCGGTTATTATTATTGTTAATACTTACAAAGGAACTAAAAAACAACCAATTTGATTGGTTTGGTTTGGTTGTTTTATTTTACGGCATATCAAACTATTTACGGACTATTTAATGCCAAATCCAGTTATTTTGAAAATAGTATTCATGTTGCATTCGGGTATTTTGTAGAAGGATTTTATTCTTCTAGCTCTTTGTATCTTCAATCGCTTGTTTGTAGTGTTTGGTTAGGTTGATTTATAGTGGATTTCATCGGTTTTGTTTCCTGTCCTGCAGAACACGAATGGGAAAAGGAAAATTGTTACCGTAATGTTTGGTATATTTTAAGTTAGTAAACTAGTCAGGAAGTGAGGGGGATAGAAAGAGGGAATGAGAATAAGGAAAGGGGGAAAAGATGGGTTGTTTTTTTTTATTTTTCGTTTTGCAGAACATGGTTAAATTTTGCAAAAGGAAGTAGAAAAATAGAAAGCATCAATGTTAGGTGCATTTTGTCCCAGGAAGCCAATATCTTCAGACAGTCTGATGTGGTAGCACAAGCAACTAATTTGAATTATCTTCCTTTTCAGCAGAGGAAAGAGTATAGCAGAGATCATCTACCACTTCACCTAAAGTCATGTCAACCCTATCTTCGTGAGAGCGACTGGAGCTGCGTCGCAGAACATTTAGTTGGTCCTAACAACCTAGAACTACACATTGTGTGCCTTGTCGTCAGCTGTGGGTTGAAGACGTTATATTGGTTGCCGTTCCCAGGACGTGCCTAAGCCAAGATACGCTCTACGAACACGGTTTTTATGTTATGCTGGAGTCTGCGACAATGATTCGACATAGAAAAATATTCATACAAGACGAACATAAAAAAGTCTTCGTTGTAGCCGTTGGACAGTCACTCCAGGATTGCGCGTTAGATGGTATTAACTTAACAAGTTTAAAAGCTACGAACATGAGAGTGGTATCATTAAACTGGGCGACTTTCTATGCTCCAGAATACAATTTTCTATATAGTCACAAACATTGTCCATGCACTTGCCAGGAATTTAACGGCGCATTTCTGCTCCTGACGCGCGCCCATGACAGGCCTTGCTGTTTTTGAGTATCATACTGTAAAAAGCTTCAATTTTAATATAGTTACAATGCAATTAGCAGAGCGTTGGTGATAAAAAAGGGAGAAGCTTGATTTTAGCTGCATTAAAATAAATCAGTAATTTTCCCCATTTAACTACGTGCTCAAAGTCAGAAGAGACAACGGCAGAACTATCTTCGTCATTGGCAGTCTTTGAAATAGAAACAGAAAAAAAAGAGAAAAGATTTTGGAAGATCATCAAAAGGAGAATCCGTAACAGTTCCCACTCATATTTTATCGAGATACCCCATGAAAATCTATGGCATTGTCATGTATCCATTCACTAAATGGCAATACAACAACCCAACAACCACAGTATTTTGAACCTGCTGATAGGGCGGACTTTGGAATAAATTCAAGGTTCAAGTCCTGACTACCAAGAGTATAATGTCAGCCTAAGTGAAACGTTTACCTCCACTACTTTTATTTGTGTTATGCCGATCAAGTATACAGCTTTTACTTTACCCTTCGCCAGAAAACTCACACCTTGCTAATAAAACTGCGGAATAAATTAGAGAAAGTGAGAGTTCCGAAGTTGCCGAGAACGCGTCCACAGTGCGTTTTCTACTTTCCATTTAAAAAAATAAAGGACTAAATATTGTACTTAATATAATGCCAATTAAATTTCTTTCTTGAAGAGAAAAATGTGCACTGGTTTTTCTTTATACTAAGAGTCAACTCAAGAGAATGAGGAAGGATAGGTACGGAATTTCGTTACTATATACATATATATATATATATATATATATATATTGTTGAACAGCAGGCAGTGTTTCTGTTTAATCGTCTTTTTTTGTAAGTTCTCCATTTTTTTGTATGTTAGTTCTGATATCTCAATCGAATTTGTTTTAGAAAGTTCGATAGTCGTTTTCGTCCATCTTGGTTTTTTGGTTTCTTTTGTAAGTGCTTTCAACTGGGTTTCTTCAGTCGTTTTGTGGCATTTTTTATTACCGTTTCGTTTAAAATCTAGATGCTTTTATAATTAAACGAAACAGTAATCAAAAACTGTCTGAAACGACTGAAGAAAATCAGTTGAAAGTACTTGCAAAAATAAAAATAACAGATGAACGAAAATGACTATAGAACTTTCTTACATAATTCGACGGGAATATTAGAACGACCATATGAAATATGGAGAGATTACAAAAAAAAAAAAGATTAAGCAGAAACACTTCGTGCTTTTCAACAATTTTCGTCTGTGTATATATATATATATATATATATATATATATATATATATATATAAACTAACAAAAGTTACATTGTTTATTACATTGTTTATTACATTGTTTATTGAATTGTTTATTGCATAATCAAAATTCAAAAGATAGGAAATATAGTACAGCTGAGAGTTATGTTAGTCCACATAATATTCACTATAGAGTGATGGATTTGTAACGCTTAAATTAAAATATAAGTCTTGTTTATTTGTCGCATTGTTTTAAATACAATTATCGTCGGTCTGCCATGCTTAAGTTAGAAACATAATCTTCCCTAGTCAATAAGACTTAAGTTTGAAATAGCATTCTCATGGATCACTCGCGATGATGTTCGAAATTGTGTTTTCATCATTCCCTCAAATTAAATTTTGAAATAGCATTTTACCCAGTCTGTTATTTTAGAATTCGAAAGTCTATCTTCTTAGCTCTACCATGTGAAAGTTTGAATTATAAATCTCTTTAGTCCGTCAAGGTTTGATTTGAAATAATATTGTCTATTTGTACACTCCAGTCTGTTGTTCAGTTTAAGTTGGTAATAATATCGTCAATCGGTGAAGTTTCATTTGAAATAGCATTACCGTGTCTTTTGCGCTAAAGATCGAATTCTATTTTAATCGGCCTGTACAGCTAGAATTTCTAATTGTATATTCATCAGTTGGTAACGATAAAGGTTGTAATAGCATTCATTTGGGTCTCTTAAACTTTATTTCGATATAGCATTGTCAATCTGTCAGACTAAAGTCTGAAATAGCATTCTACTCGGCCTATCATGATTAAATGCGAAATGGTATTGTCAGTATGTGACACTAAATTTTGAAATAGTATTCTTATATGTCCGTAATAGTCTTGTCTTCATGTGTCACGATCAAGTTCGAAATAGCCCTTTCACCTTTCTTCCACGCTAAAAGATCAAAATTACATTCTTCTCAGTCTATGACGCTTAAATTTTAAAAAGTAACTATGTCTGTCTATGTAAAAGTGTAAATGACACTATTCTTTATCTGACATATTTAATTTTGAAATATTATCTTTGCTTGTCCGTTATGTTTAAGTTGCAAACATGTATGTCACGCTAAAGTTACAGATAGCCTTTATTTCAATCTGTCACGATTAAGTTCGAAATAGTTTTTCTTTTTTTTAATCATCAGCCGTCCGGTTTAAGTTTTGAAAATAAGTTCCATTTGCCTGTAATGTTTAATTTTGATATTGAATTTGAGATCGATCGACTGATATGTATCTGAGGTTAGACCTGCGTATTTTTCCGTTGATTGGAAACGGTACTAACCTATACGGGTTTTACCGGCTTCCTCGATGTAATATGACATTCACAAACAGTCCGCATTCGCATGCGTATCCCCGTTAGGAGAGATGACAGCGTTAAGTTTTTGCAACTCTTGCAGGGAGTTGTCGACACCTTCCTACATAAAGTGCTCGGAATTCTCAAATTGGGCACCTCTCTGGTATTGACCAGGTTAAACGTTGCTTAACTTCAGTGATCTAACGAGAAACGGTGTGTCAACGTGATTGTACCGTACATTGACAATCCGTCGATTGCCAAGCTTTAGTTTGAAATTATAGTAAATTCGGGGTGAAACGCTTAAGTTCGAACTTGCAAATTTTTTTTTCGTACCCAAGTCCGTCCGTAAATCAGTCCGCACGCCTGTCACGCGGAGGTCAACTGTAACATTTGCATCGCTAGAGACGCCGACGCACAGGACGCATTTTACAAATAACCGCTCTTCTTTTCTTGACGTTTTTCATTTACCTAACGAAAACTATTTGCCGCCAAACTTCACCTAAAATCTGAAATTGTTTTCTTTTCCTCTCCCTAACTCCGAACCGAATCAGCAGACCTCACCTCGGAGAATACACACCACTTATTACTTTCGGCTTCCAACCAGCCCTCCTTATGTCCACTAATAACCCATTGTCCACGACCTCTACAACCAATTCAATCCTATTTCATCTCAATCCAAACACTGTCCGGTCATCACTAAGACCTTTGTTTGCGATAGTAATTGAAGATGGCTACCCTTACTGATGGTAGCCATTATAATAATTGTAG
>NC_136513.1:25070000-25072500 GCF_053919585.1 Euprymna scolopes | reverse complement strand
CTCTTCATAAAACATATAGTATTTTTATAGGCGAGATGAGCGTAAGAGGGTAAACATTTGTTTAAAATACGTTTGTAATAAAGTGTGCTAACGATGAAAAATAAAAATCGGCCAAAGATATTTAAAATAAACCTACGCATGATCCAGGTACAATGATATAACCTCCTTGACGCGAATCAACAATGAGACATCCGTCTGTTGACAAACAGAAGATCCCTTAAAACGAACGGGAATGGTCTCCAAGATCTTCAGTGAAAAATTTGAATAAGCACGACTGAAATGGTAAATAAGCCAATTTTGAAGTCGGTAGAACAAGACGGGTTTTCAGCAAATGATCTTCTATTAAAAACGCAAATGTGTTACCCAGAACGAGCGTTGGTAGGTTGGCCTCATCCTTTATTTTGTTAGAAGTGGGCTACTGGACTGGACTTTCCAATCTTAACGATGTTTGTCCCATGTAGTCGGCACTGCAACTACTTTTGAATTGATAAATTCGACGGTTTCGTTGAGAAGACAACACGTACGTTGGATGCAAAATAGCTTTACTCCACTGTTGCCCAGATCCGTTAGGCGAATTTCTCGCTTACTGATTCTAGCCATGGTAATCGAAAGTAAATTGGGCATATAGCCACTCATTAGTTTTTATTTGGTAAAATTCATGTGTATATATATATATATATATATATATATGTATATATATACATATATGTATATATATATATATACATATATGTATATATATAGTTATATATATATATATATATATATATATATACCTATGTTATAATTTTGAAGCAAAATTACAACGCAAAAAATGTGTAAATAAAAATATATTTATTTTGGATTATTTATAATGTCGGCGTAGTAGTAGTAGTAGTAGTAGTAGTAGTAATAATAATAATAATAATAATAATAATAATAATAATAATAATAATGATAATAATAATGATTCTGATTTTGCTTATGAACGTCTCTCTGGAAAGGGATGGGATTAATTTCCAGAGGATTTCCCTTAATCCCGGCTTCAAACCAGGAGCTTTAAAGATCAAGGGTTTTCCTAAGGATGGTGGTGTAACCTATAATTGCAGAGGTTTGAAGGCCGCCTAAAACACCAGAGATTTTTAGTTTTTTCAATTGCCCTTCCATACGACTTGATACTACTCCTAGCGTACCAACTATGACCGGGATTATTTCTGTCTTAACCCCGTGTATACGCTTTATCTTCAAGGCTAATGGAGCATAATTGCTCAACTTCTCATTCTCCTTCTCTGTCACATTCCTGCCCCAGAGTACTGAAAAGTCTACAATGTGCTAGTTTTTTGAGACCTTGTCAATGACGACCGAATCCGGACGATTATGTTCCAATTGTTTGGTCGCCATGACACTTTTGCCCCACCATACCTCTACCTTGCCATCCTCACTTGTTCTCACTTTATCAGGTTCCTCCTCAAACCATTTTCCAGCACACTTCACCCCAACCCTCTTACAAACTTCCAAATATATCCGGAGCCCCATGCGATCGTGTCTTTTCGGTACTCTCTCTGGGTCAGTCGACTACACCCTGCTGCAAGCTGCGCAATTTACTCTGAGGTCTTACAACAAATCCGGCATTCTGCACTCACTTCCTCTCCTAGAACCACTTTTTTGAAAAATCGTGTTCCTAATGACTGCTCTCGTGCTGCACAAACAAAAGCTTCAGTAATCTTCGCCAGATACTCAGCTCTAAGCCATTGCCATGATCTTTCATCAGCCACTTCTGCTATGTCCTGGAAGAACCTTCCATGCATTTTCTTCCTAGCCAGCTCCTCTGCCCTTTCTCTGTCCATACGTTTCACATAATCAGCCTTGGTCTCACACACCTCCACTTCATTGCCCATTAAGCATCCACTCTTCACTTCTAACCACATGCTCCTTCAACGATATCTCCTCGGTTCTAACACAATCTTTTACACTTTTCAATCCTCTCCCACCGTCTTTCCTCTTTTGATACAGCCTTGCTATGCTACCTCGAATGTGAAATACTGCAAACATTGCTAAAACTTTTCTTGTTTTGATATCCATGGCATGTCAGACCATTTTAAAATTCTCGCACTGTATCTTAAAACACTGACTGTCCATGCATTCACTGCTTTCATAAGGTTTCCGCCATACAGTCTCGAATTTGAATTAGTTTCACTCTTCTATAATACTCCTTCCTGCCTGTCTCTTTCATTTCTCTGTTCATGATTCCTACACCCTCCAACACTCCCAAATACATATGTCCTGTATCTTCTATTGCTTTCATGTTTTCTCCATTTGGTAGCACTATTCTATTTGAATGAACGTTTAGTCCTCTTTTCATCACCAGCACCGCGCATTTACTAATCCCAAACTCCATCCCAGTGTCTTCTGAGTTTGTCTCCACAAGTTCTACCAGTCTCTGTATTTCCTTTTCATTTCTACCGAATATTTGCAAATCATCCATAAACAGTGAATGGTATTGGCGTCTGTCGCCAGATCC
>NC_136513.1:25042500-25065000 GCF_053919585.1 Euprymna scolopes | reverse complement strand
TTTCTCCCACTTAAGGTTATCAATATTGCAACCTGTTCTGTCTACGACATTGGACCTGCTGCCACTTGCGTAACCTTCACGTCTCCTATCTTTGATTCACCTCTGGTTGGTTGCTTGATTGGTTGGTTTTGTTTTACAGTATATTAACCATTTTCAGGCTATTTAATGCCGAATCCAGTGATTTTGAAGAACACATTTTTTTATGGAGTATATTTGTTTGTTGTTTTTTTAATAGAGTATATTTGTTTTTGTTTTTTTTTTTCAAGTCGATTTCTATTTAACCCATAGTTGAGACCCTAACTGGTACTACTAGTCCGGGTCAGAGTGGATCTGGGAGCAATGGCAATTAAGGCGTAGTTCCACACTCCCCAAAGCCCGCAAGCTGGGGCCTCACCATCGGATATAGTTTAAGGTCACATCCAGGACCGATTCACCTCTGGGGGTGATTCTGATTAGCAGATTCAAATTATCATGACATGCACTCAGTGTGTCAGACTCTATGCTAGCTTTAGCATCATTAACATAGGAACCGCATCTGGCACAGCATATCTGCCACAATTACATTTGCATCTGAAATTGCATATTTTTTGGTCTGCCATACCTCAATTTTACATAGTGCATACATTGTTTTGTTACACCTTTTTCAAGGATATCTAACTCCCTCCCTCTCTCACTCCAACCGCGAGAAGACGTGACAAAAGGCCAGAAAGTCTGTGTTGTGAGCAATCGCGCTATAGCTTACCCACTCGAGCCCCGCAAATATGTCCGAGTAGCACAGTCGACATTCTTTCATATCTTAGATGTTTGGTCATAAACCAAACTTGCCTAAACGAGAGATAGTAAACCTTGGAAAGTTGATTTCATAGAACTGTCCAGAAAAAAATACATAATTATGGGAGAGTAGAACCAGAAGGGTTGTAGATAAGGTGCAGGATGTTTCTGTAATTTAATTGTACCTACCCTTGCTTCTTCTCTTCAACATCTCTTTCATAAAAGTTAAACTTCGTAGTTTCAATGTGTTTCTATGAATACTATTATTGAATGTGACCCTCACTATGTTCTTGTCTGTTCCATTTCTTTTCTTTATTCCAGTTTGATTGAATCGTTCATCAATTGGTCTTCACCCTTTCGCTGTTTTCATACATCCTTGCCATTATACAACTTCCTATTCCAATAATTTCTTTCCAGCAGGCTTGTCGGACTCTATTACTGCTCACTGATATCCGGTCATCCGTAACATTGGTCTTTTCAAGATTAAAGTCAATATTCATTACTTGTCTTTGCGATAATCATCCTTCGTTCTTCTTAACTCCTTACATGAATTTGAGCGATTTCAATGAAAAACAAGTGAAGCATGCATGGTCCCCCGTGAGTGCACAGTGAAAAATGACAAAGTTCAGCGCCCCCCCCCAACATTAAGCCCCAAAAGTGCCCAGGGGACGTCAAATCCTGGTGAAAATGATCAAACGGTGCGGTCTTTGACCTTAACATATGTAAATTTGAGTTTTCGATCATGCAAAAAAAAAAAAGACTAAGTCCATCATTTCACCACCCCCATTTAACCCCAAGGCCTAAATATATATTAAATATGAGCTCAGTGCCATGCAAAACTGCTAAATAGACACACACGGAAAATTTTCAACAAATATTGTATCATAGTCCCAAAAAATGGAGTGTTTTTATTAACCCTGAAAGAGCCCCTGGGGCACACCCAAGGGTTATCGCGAAGTATAGACAAACAAAATTATTTAGAAATCAGTTACAACTTTTCAGAAAGTTTTATAAAAATCCAAATAATCAATTTTTTGTAATAGCACAAAATTATCGATTTTAGCCATTTATACCCGAAAGGCACCCGTTCTGTTACTTGTTTACTCATATCATGTTTAATGTTTGTGCAAAATATCAAACATTTTCAATGTGTAGATAATGAGAAAAGTGCGGAGAGACGAACGGACGAACGGGCAAGGGTGAATTTACAGGTCTTCCTTCTTTTTGTCCGGGGACCAAAAAATATAACGGCAAACTCATTGCCAGACTGAACGTCAAAGACGTATCCTCGACTTGCACCACCTAGGTGAATGAAAATTCGTTTACACAGATTGCATTTACATATCTCTGTATCACGTACATTTGTTCACGATCGATCCGCCAGTCTGTCTTACGTGACGAATATCATTTATCGGTCTCTGACGCCTTAATTTAGAAATATGATGTTCGTCCTTCTATCAGTTTTTAATTATATATTGTCATGCATCCAGGCACCTTTAAAAAGGACTAAAAGAGGGGGGGGGGCGTGATAAAACAACAAAAAATAAACAAGCAAGATGAAAATGCTATCTTTATACGAAAGTGTCAACACTTAATAAGAGCAAAAGCCACTTGAGGATAAAGATTTAAAAAAGCTAATTAATTTATATTACTATGAACAAAGACAGGAAACCGACCCGTGGCGTAGTGGATAAAGTACTTGGTAAAATTATGATGTTAGTTACAGACTTCTGAGCTTGAAGGTTCAATCTTTAGTGCAAGCAACACTTAAAATGCAATTCTGAATTACTTAAAACGTCTCAAAAGCTGATAGAAAAAGATTATTTCAGCACCGTCGATTAAATTGAGACATTCCGTGAAGATCTCGGAAAGATACCGAGTTTGTGATTTACTCTGATCTATATGTAACAATTAACTTTGAAATATCAACCCAGCCGCTTTATAGAACTTTCACAACTAATACTCGTCTGGTTACAACCACAGTGAATAATTATATTTTTCTTTATATCTACTTGGAGCTAAGCAAAATGTAATCTTTTCTGAAAACTTTGTTTGTGGAACACAATATCGCGAGGCTACTTCCCAGCTTACTAATTATGCTCGTTATGAGCTGCCATTGAAAACATTCCAATTCTGACCAATTAAAAAAAAATCATCCTCGATTCTCAAATCATTATCTTCCTCTGACGAACCTATGGACTTCTATCATCGGAAGATTTTCGGACCTTGTTTGCAGATTTCGTATTTATATTATATTGGACCCAATACATATTAATAATTGAAAAAGTAAAATAAAAAGAAATAATCGTGCACCATCCCAGAGAATCGAAACAAAACCGTTTAGCTTACGAAATTGACTCATTAGTACGAAAAAAATGTTGCTGCCTACTGCAGAAGCGGTTTTACATGTTCTCTACAGATATCTCCAGTGAAGACTGTTTTACCAATTTTTTTAAAACTTAAACGGAGTTTCTATGAACAGAGATTTTTAGCTAAGAACTTTCCATCGGTGGCAGACATTGCCAGGATACTCTTACCTGTAGATTTAAACATTAATATCTTCAAGTCTTATGTAAACAAATAATTGTCGAGTTATTCTTTTAAGTAATGCAATTTTTGTCTGCTCTTAACCGACCTATTGTATTACTAGGCTAATCTTGAATGTTATTCGCATAAGGTTTCGGTCGATTTAACATCCGACCTTCTTGCAGAACCCAGGAATCTTTCGAGGATCTGCACGAAACTTCTCTATGTAATCCACGATGATAAAATGCTCTCGTACTTTCAGTCAGGACTGAGCAGACGTTCTTAGTAATTCGAAATTGTATTTTCAGGGGTTTTTTTTTTACAAACGAATCACCATTTATCAAGGCCCGGAGGCCGCTCGAGGATAAGAGTTGATCAGTGTACAGGAGTCAATAGGAGAATATCGTCGTAATCGTTAGTCGTAAGAATTAGATTGTATAACGGGACGGCCCATCTAGAACATTTTACCCGTTGAACTTGAAGACGACCATATTGTAGTCAACTTGAACGCAGGCAAATGAAACAGTTCCACGGGCATGCAGTTCTAAAAAAGAAGCGTTGTTCATGAAATCTACGATTATGTTTAGGTACAGATAAAGAGTGTGGGAAATTATTGGTTTTAGCTTGACCAGTGGGTTTCGTTAAAGATTGCCGATGGGGAACCAGAGATTGGGGCTCAGACGAGCACTTACCATGAAAGTGGCGATAAAGCAGAAACAGGCTCGCAAATTCTCTTGAGTGGGAAAGAGGTTGCAGGAAAGAGAAAAGTGTATCCCTCACTAGACTACGGTCTATTTTGAACTTTGTCAAGACAGGTTAAATATTTTAGCAGCTCCTGCCCATATGTGGCAAATGTACTCCATCGTTGGCCGTACTTGGCTGTTATGCAGGTAGATAATTGAATCAACAGTGAGTTTTCTACTTTAGCGCTAGAATAATCCTACATTTTTCCAGGAGTGCATGTACGTGTTCCATTTCATGTCAGGAATAAAGATAAAGCCCAGAAGCTTGTCAAGACGGGAGCCGTTTATTTCAATTGATGCTAGACAGTGATCAGAGCGTTGATGATGGAAAAGTAGAAACTTGATTTTTGATGCTTTAATCAGCTACCTCTGTCTCTATTGCACCACGTGCTCAAGATTAAAGCAGAGAGAATCAGAAAAGAACTTGGTTTTTGGCGGCCTTTAGAGTGTTGTCATAGATGGTGTCAAAGGCAATTTCCCTAGAAAGGAAGCCTATGTTAAGATATTGGCTAATCCTATGAAATATAACTGTTAGCACATCTGCTGCAGTTCTAGCAGAACAGAAACCATATTGCATTTCATGAGGAGGTTATTTTGCTTAGGTGGCTGACTACTTCTCTATTTAACACATATTCCAGCAACTTACTCATAACTAGGGCTATGATAACAGAAAAAAAATTGTATTTTTCGACTCTCGAGTATATATCCGACACAATTAAATAAAGTAAATCAACCGAGAACTACATCACTCTATAAAAAAGCATATAAGATATCACCAGATACACACTCGAGAGTCAAAACAATGAAAAGAATATGCTGCTGTCACAGGCCTACTCATGACGTACAAGAGGCTTATTGGTCTGTAATGAGAAAATTACCGATAAGCTGAACTCTTAAATACAGGGCATACTGATGAGGATTTTCAGGGTGCTGAGGAGCAATTCTCCTTAAGACAACACTTAAATAGCTTTGTAAGTGTGGGAGCTAGTTCTAGTTGAAGCTTTTTCGGCAGTATAATTGGAATGTTGTTAAGGCTAGTTGCTTTACTGGGATCAAAGTTTTTGATTAATTCGGTAGAATCACGCACACGTATTTGCATGTCACATAGCGTGTTTTCAGATATAGGAGGAAATATAGGGGGGGCATCCTTGATCGCATAGGATAGAATTAGCTGCAAAGTTCTTTCTAAACTGTTTGGTTTTGTCCGATGTTAGTGAGATTACCTCAGGTCCTTTGATAATGGTTGGGATAGAGCACCCGCTTTTGTTTAGGACCCTGCTTGTTCTTTGCCAAAACTGGTGGGAACCAAGCCGCTGCTAAGCAACGTTAAACTTGACGGACTGAGCATTCAACACTTTCGCGTTCATTATTACACTTTTACAGTGTTTGCTAGCAGTCCTGAAGGCGGTTTTAGTCTCAGTACATCTATTACGTTGGAAGCAAAAGAAAAAGTGATTTCTGTGCGCAATGGCAGCATCACACGCTTGAAAGAACTACGGTTGTGTCTTGCTAGAATTTTTTGGAGCAGTATATTCCTTCAATTAACCATTTTATTAGGTCTGACTGTTGCCCAGATTAAAGATTGGAGTGTAAATCCCCAGAGGAGTATGCTTTACAGCGTAGTTTTACCAAGTATTTTATCCATTATGCCGCGGGTCCGTTTTCTGTTTGGTTTATAGTAATGTTAATTATCTATCTGGAAATTCCTTTAATCTTTATCTTCAGATGACTTTAGGTCTTATTAAGTTGTAGCTCTCTTGCATGAAAATAGAACTTCCATCGATAAGCGCGTAGTATATACATAGGAGTGTCGGTTGTTTGTTTATATTTGTCGTTTTTTATTGTTTTTTTTTCTTTTTTTTACCTTTCTTATTTTTATACTGATGCAATTTGGCGGGAAAACGATGAAAAGCGGATTTTATAATAATTTAAAATGATTTTTGTTTCGACAAATGTTTTTTTTCTATTTGGAAAATGATAGCCGAAAGCTAATCTGTAGAAATAGATAAATACACACACACATATACATACATAAATAGATATGTATTAAATGTCATCATTTTTCTTGCAAAAATGCAAGTAAAACTTGAAAAATATCTTAAACTCTTAAACATCTCTTAAAACTTTAATATATTAGTTTGTGAATTATTGAAATATAATGATTATATTATGGAAAATTGGTATTCACTTTTTGCTAGAAAAACAGATGAAATCTATTTGTTTTCATCGATCCACTCTCCTGATTTTCGTTTTTCCATCCGCCGTTCCGACAATTATTCTTCATCTTTCTTTCTCCTCGTTCGCTTTTCTTCCTCCTCTTCTTTCTTTTCTATTCCTCATATTTTAATCCGCCGCCATCTGCGTCTACACTTGCATGTTTTTTTTTCTTCTTTTCTCCACGTCTTCTTCTTCCGGGTTTTCTTTAAAAAAAATCTCCTCATTATCTTTTCCTTGCAATATAACTTCTTGATTTCGTTTCCGTCGCCATTTTTATTTTTTATTCGTAATTCATTTTCGATTCATTTCCTTTTTGTTTCTTTTTCTACTTCTCCAATTTTATTTCTCTTATTTTGTTTCTTTTTTATGATTTTTGTTGTTGTTGTTGTTTTTCTTCTATTTCTTCTTCTTCGTCTTCTTCTTCTTCTTCTTATTATTATTATTATTATTAGGGAGATATGTAAGAAGGTTAGGTAGAAGTGTGCTGGAAAGTAGTTCGAGGAGGTGCCTGATGAAGTGAGAACAAGTGAGGATGGCAATGTAGAGGTATGGTGGGACAAAAGTGTCATGACGACCAAGCAATTGGAATATAATCGTCCGGATTTTGTCATCACTGACAAAGTCGCGAAAAAACTGGCAAATTGTAGACTTCTCTATACCCTGGGACAGGAACGTGAGAGAGAAAGAGAACGAAAAGTGGGGCAATTATGCCCCATTGACCTTGAAGATAAGGCGTGTACACGGGGTTAAAACACAAATAATCCCGGCCGTAGTTGGTACGCTAGGAGTAGTATAAAGTTATCTGGGCGGACAATTGAAAAACGCCACGAATACTCGATGTTTTAGACGGCCTTCAGGCCTCTACTTTTGTAGGTGCCACCAACATCCTTAGAGAAACTCTTGATCTTTGAAGCACCTGGTTTGGAGCCAGGATTGAGGTAAATCCTCTGGAAATGAATCCTATCTCTTTTTAGGGAGACGTTAATAAACGAAATAAGAATTATTATTATTATTATTATTATTATTATTATTATTATTATTATTATTATTATTATTATTATTATTATTATTATTGCTCACTAGTTCTCACAAAGGCCATCATCCAAAAAATTCTCTTTGAAAACAACTTGAATTATTATCTGGAGTCTGAGAAACAATAAGTCTCCCAAAATATACGGTACTCCCCACCTTTGAATACATATTCTTTAATCCATCTTCTTATTTTCATTGTAGTTTTCTAATTTTGACATTTTTATTACTTTTATTCATTTGCTTTTCTACTTCTTCTATTTCTTCTTCCCCTCGTTCTTCTTTTTCCCCCTCCTTTCCCGATTTAGTTTGTTTCTCTTCTTCTCCTTCTCTATTTCTTCTTCTTCTTCTTCTTCTTCTTATTATTATTATTATTATTATTATTATTATTCGTCATTCTCTATCTATCCTTCATAAACACTTTTAGAAATTCCCCATTGCTTCGCCCACATCGTGCAGCTTGTTTCCATATATTATTCTAAGTTTCTTACCATTTTTCATAAAAGACTAATTCGATTCTATTTATTTTTCTTCGTATTATTATTTCCCTTGCCGTTGGGATAACTTACAACCCTTATTTTTATTAAACTCGATATCCTTTCTCCGTTTTACTTCCCAGAGTTTCACTACGAAACTCATGACTGTAAAGATTCGCCACTTCAAAGTCATTATATTTCGCAAAGCAACCCACGAAGTCCCCAGGCTTTCCACCATAGCAAAGGCTTTTCTCCTCTTTTTGTCCTGCCTTTCTCAGGATCTGCGGTTCATCATCATCATCATCATCATCATCATCATCATCATCATCATCATCATCATCATCACCACCATCATCACCACCACCACCATCATCATCATCATCATCATCATCATCATCATCATCACCACCATCATCACCACCACCACCATCATCATCATCATCATCATCATCATCATCATCATCATCATCATCATCATCATCATCATCACCACCATCATCATCATCACCACCACCACCACCACCACCACCACCACCATCATCTCCATCATCATCATCATCATCATCATCATCACCATCATCATCATCATCATCATCATCATCATCATCATCGGCATAATAATAATAAGAAGAATAAGAAGAAGAAGAAGAAGAAGAAGAAGAGGAGGATGAAGAGTATTCGGTTTAACGTTCATGCTGACATGTGTGTGAGAGCTTTACAAAGTTATCTTCAAAATAAGCTATCTCTGGCTAGGTATATATTACTGCCTCTTCCCCGCAGACCTACTTTGTTTCGCTACTTACCATGTTTTCCTTTAACTTATCTGCTACCTAAACTGCAATATCTGTACAGATCAAAGAACACTCATCCATTCTTTCACAGTGGCCATACCATCGTATACCACTTCCTACACTCATCTCAGAGTGAATGTTCTTCTGGCGTCATAGAATTAATTATCATACTTTTGTTGTTTATCTCCATATAACGCATCTATTTAACTCTCTTTGGCAAGAGTCCACTCTCATATTATATCACAATGTGTGCTCATAGTTACAATACTTAGTAGACACTGTTATCGAGTGTCTCAGGTCTCTCTACATAGGTTTGCAAGAAAAGATAGGCATAAGAATATTTTACTTTACATTTAAACCCTGAGTAAATGTTCAGAATAACATAGTACTCTAAGCCTAAACAAAATATCCTTGGTACGGCTACATAGCACGGGGTTATATGTTGATTGGTGCATTTTCTTTAAGTGGTGCTGCTTCTAGCATTAATAACAATAGTAAGCTAGATACTCTAGCAGTATACTTGTTCTGGAATCGAGTGAGACAACGACACCAACGAAAGATGTATTATAATACAGTAAACTGGTGAACAAATGAGAGGAAAAATAATATTCCTAACATCTTTATTAACTCAACGTTAGAATAATTAAGGAGAACTGTCGGAAAATATTGTAATATCCATGCGTCTCATATAGAGATCAAGTTTTAGCTCCAGGAGGGAACTCTTTATTTTTTGAGAACGCTAACTTGTAACAGAGTATGGCAGCTGTATGCAAATTCCGAGTTCTGTGCGAACTGAGGAAGAAGAAAAATCTATAAATATAACATTAGAGAAGAAAGGACAGATGTCGGGGAGAAGGAACACGATCACGGTTTATTCGGGAAAATATCAGAAAATAAATATTGCCCATACAAAAAAAAAAAGAAGTCGAGTTATTACTTGTCCTATGATCCTTGCGACATATTCTGCTACAACGTGTTGGGTCCCTTGTGTTTACATGTTTACGCGCGTGTAAACGTGTGTAACGTTACAAACGGAAGTAAATTGAAACAAGAAATAAACCATTGGTCTACAGTGATAACTATTTTTGATAAGTAATGGCAGAATTTCCCAGCAATTACCCTATATGTTCTTAAAAATATTAAAAACGATCTCAATAGCTTCTCTATTGGAATATACTTTTTCCAAATCTGATTACACATCTATCTCTATTGCCGTAGATTTCTTGCACATAAGCTGGTTATCCTCTGCCAAATCTGTACTTTGACTGTTGTTAAGTCTGGAATAAGCAATGGTTATTTCAATTCTTCTACGAACTACTGTTATAGATATAATACAGTACTGATGTTTTCAAGAAAATTATACACTTACGCGTACCTTCTAGCTATGTGCAAATTACCAATTTGCGTCCAGGTGGGACACAGGCATACGGAACAGAGTTCCACGGGCGTGCACTTCTAAGAAAGAAGGTTGTTTATGGAATCTACGTTTTGGTTTTGACACAGATAAAGAGGGGGGAAATTTTTTGACAGTGGTTTCAGTTAGACGGGTGTTTTTCGTAAAATAACACCGAGGGGAGGACCAGAAATTGAAGCTCAGACGAGCACTTGCCCTGAAAGTTATGATAAAACAAAGACAGGCTCGCAACGTCTCTCCTGTGGGAGAGAGGTTGCAGGGAAGAGAAAAGGGCACCCCCCTAAACCACGAAGCCTATTTTGTACTCTGTCGAGGCAGGATAAAGATTTTTAGAAGCTCCTGTCCAGATTTGGCAACAGTATTCAACCCTTAGACGTACTTGGCTTTTACCATGATAGAGAATTGCATCAGCAGTGAGATATCTTCTAGAGCGGTAGAAGGATCCTACTATTTTTCCAGCTGACCCTGTCAATAGACTTGATGTACGTGTTCCATTTCAGGTCAGTAGTAAAGGTCAAGCGCAGAAGCTTATCAAAACAAGGACCTTCCCCTAGTCAGGAGCCATCCATTTCAACTGATCCCAGCTGGGGATCAGAACGTTGATGATGTAAAGATAGGAGCTTGATTTTAGATGCATTAAAAGTAACCAGTCGCCTCTTCCACATGGTACCACGCGCTCGTGATCAGATGAGAGAGAATCAGAAAGAACTTTGTCATTTACGACCTTTGATGTGTTGCCATAGATAGTCGTGCAATCAGCATAGACGTCAACGAATGATTTAAGTATGTGTTTTGGGAGATCATTGATGCAGATCAGAAAGAGAGTTGGGGCCAGGATGGACTCCTGAGTTACTCCAGCATTAATAATGAGGGCCTCTGATTTCTGCCCAGCAACCACTTCTCATGAGTCTATCAGAGAGAAATGGTTTAATGATTGAGAAAACATTTCTAGTTATACCGTAGATGAGAATCTTGTGAAGTAGGCCCTTATTCCATACTTTATCGAAGGCTTTTGATATGTCAAGAACTTTTACCCTAGAGAGGAAGCCTTTGTCAAGAGATTCATTAATCCTATGATATATAACCGTTAGGACATCTGCTGTAGATCTAGCAGAACGGAAATCATATTGCATATCACTAAGAAGGTTATTTCTGCTGAGGTGGTTGACTACTTCTGTATTTAATATGGATCCCAGCAACTTACTCATGACACACAGGAGACTTATTGGTCTGTCTGAGAGGGAGACGACTTATCACCTAAATTCTTAAATACAGGGCATACTGATGAGGTTACACCGCTGTTGGAAAGCAATTCTCATTAAGGCAACGCTTAAACACTTTTGTAAGTATGAGGGAACGTTCTGGTTGAAGCTTTTTCAGCACTATAATTGGAATGCTGTCAGAGCCAGTTGCTTTACTGGAATTAAGGTTCTTGATTAGCTTGGCGACCTTACGCAGAGGGATTTGTATGTTATACAGCGTGTTGTCTGTTATAGGAGGAAATACGGGAAGTTGATGGCCTTCGTCGCATAGAGTAGAATTAACTGCAAAGTTCTTGGCAAATAGTTTGACCTTGTCTGATGCTGACGAGATGACCTCAGGTCCATTGATGATGGGTGGGATAGAATGCACGCTTCTGTTTAGGATCGTATTTGCTATTTGCCAAATCTGGTGGGAACAAACCCGTTGCTCAACTACTTTGGATTTAACGGACTGAGCATATAGCTCTCTTGCATTTTTTATTACTCTTTTACAGTGGTTGCTGGCAGTCCTGAAAGCAACTCTAGCCACATTACATCTATTACATTGGTAGCTATGGAAAAAGTGATTTCTGTGCGCGATGGCCGCAGCACATTCAGGGGAGAACCATGGCTGGCTGTTGGGTTTTTGTTTGAATTTTTTGGATGGTATGAATCGGTCTATGCCTACAATTAACCATTCGATCAGGTCTGATAATATGGGGGACACATCTTTTTTAAACATTAAATGTAGGGGTAGATCAGATATAAATGTACGGAAAGTGTTCGACTGAGCTTCACTCTATGGTCTCCCCACGCCAAACTTTCACAAGGAACACTCGTCTAGCTGAAAACACTATCAATAATTCCCCCACTCTTTATCTGTGCCTAAACCTAAACGTAGATTCCATGAACAAAGCTCCTTTCTTAGAATTGCACGCCTATGGAATTGTATTTTGTATTCCTGCTTTACGGCTGAGTACAATATGGTTGTCTTCAAATCTAACGTAAATAAGTTCTTGATGAGCCGTTCCATATAAGTTAACAAATTTACCGAATTTTCATTACTAATGATTACTATATTTTCCAGTTTCTGCTGTACACTCTTTAACCCTTATCCTTGAGTGGCTTCTTGGCCTTGATAATGTGATGATGCCTGTGTAACCCCCCCACAAAAATAATCTATCCCAGTCAACCGTAGAGTACCGATACGGTGGAGAGGTACGTCTGAAGACTTATTGAATTTCGGTTTTATCTTAACTGATACAACTGAGTGGTCAGACAGAGGGGACAGAACGGAACATAGCTCAGGGGAAGTTGTGAGAAAAAGGTCTAGAAGGCTAGCGTACTTACAGGAAGAAAGTTATTAAGTATAATGTAAATAATTTCTTTTTGAGCCGTCCTCTTAAATAACTATTGTAGACCCGTCCTGGCACTCACAAATCAAATAAACCACAAGAAGTGTAAATGTATAAATATAATATTCATTTATTATAAAGAATACAGGAGCCACCAAAGTGGTATGAGAGGAACGTGTTCGTAGCATGCGGTTGAACATGGGATGAATGTCTCCATCTAGTCTCTGAAACCAGTGGTATTCATAGGACTAGTTGATTCCGTTTGGTTCTCAAATAGGGGTGATTTCTACCCCACAACAATAATGAAATGTTGCAGAAGTTCCACCATTGGCTGTAATCAGTGTTATCTTAAAGTGCCCTTTTGCTTATAAAATCGGCGATAGCCTAGTAAAATACACTATTATCACCTATCATAACTCTTATAATTGTATTATATAAATACGTTCTTATCTTTTTTATTCTCTCTCTCTCTCTCTCTTTCATTCTTACTCTTTTTCATTCTCTACGATTTACTTAACCTTTTTTTCTTTTTTCTATCTATTGTTCTTTTTACTTTAGTTTTTTACTAAATACTAATTATGCACTATTCGATCCATCTCGTCAATTATATTATTCTACCGTCCGATCCCGGACGTACTCATTTCTAGTCCGCTGTCGTTGTCCATTCAACTTAGTAATTCAACATTTACGCCTTTGAACACAACAACAGTCAAGCATTGTCCCCTCTTTACGTTTTCGGTGGTTGTATTTCCGGTCAAGGGGATAATCAGGCTAAACATTCTTTTTTTTCCCCTCCAACTGACAGAGGTTAAATTGTCAAACGACTTTCTTTCTTCAGAATGTTTTTTTTATTTTTTAATCCAGCTAAATAACAAGAATATTCCGTCTGTGTCACTCAAACACCCATTCTTTTTTGGTGCGTGTGTCTGCTCTTTCATTTCCATTCTTTTCTCTTTGTTTTTCTAATTACTTCTCTTGCCGATACAAACTGTCGAATCGGAAACACAAGTTGTGCAATAATATTTAAATACGATGTGAAACCGTTGTTCCACATTGACAATTTGTCACATAAGTTTAAAGTACACACAAGAAAGATGATCTTAAAGTTAAACGCAGGAAGATGTATACGTGTGCATGAAGATAGACCGTGGGAGGAAGTACAAAATGACACGTAGTTGGGAAAGGAATTTTTTTTTCTCTTTCGCTGATTGTGTGAATGTACTGCTTTTTAAAGACGCGGGTTCTTTTTGTTTGCTCTCCCAGAAGGGGTTGCGATGAGGAAATGTTATACATTCCATTGCAGTGTGTCATAGAATGAAGATATTATACATACAAGGACATAAGGTATCGAATAACAATTTTGTTGTTTGTTTCCAGGTTCTACATAAAAATAAATGTCATTGTTGTGGACATGTACACCATCCATTGCTGCATTAGCCGAGAAATAGCCGATTTTCAATTTCTGCCTTTTATCAAGTTCTTTGCATACACACACTCACACATACAAACACACACACACACACACACACACACACACATATATATATACATATATATATATATATATATATATATATATATATATATATGCTGGCATGGGATAGTTGCCTTCTAGCCGCACTGATGAGAGCTGCGATACAATAAAACAGTACTGTATGTGGATGACTATATATATATATATATATATATATATATATATATATATATATATATATAAAGTTATGAAGATATATATGGCAATTAAGCTACTTCAAAATATTTTGCGTTTCATTCTCATGGAAATTCGCCAACCTAACGAATTCTCACGAAAATTAAACGCGGAATATTCTGTGTAGCTTAACTGCCATGTATATTTTCAAAACTTACTGCCTAGCTCTACCTGTGTATAAATAGATCTTCGTGTATCGATTTATGTGATTAAATGAAGTAGTCATATATATATATATATATATATATATATATATATATATATATATATATATACACGATATTGAGAATACTCTGAACATTTTTCATCTAGGAGCATAATATTGTCATGCCATTTTTTCTACATAAGCAAAGATTTTCTATTCCTGTATATATATATATATATATATATATATATATATATATATATATATATATATATATGTATATAAATATATATATATATATATATTGAATTAAAAATGGCGTAATAGAAACGTATGATAGGTATTTGCAGCTTCTTTTCTAATTTTAAGATTTTAATAATGTCGAACCGCCTTTATTTCCTTTGGACGGACTGATTGTTGCTATTTCTTCTGATGATCTCAGGACATAATAGATTGATTGATATAATAAGTAAATGATCGATTTTGCGCTACGAAACAGATATTGTCAAAAATAGTAAAAGTCAACTGAATTACAAGAATAAGTTATAAGATGGTCAACATCATGAACTTCGGAATATAGTTTTTGTCATTTATTCGCTACATTGGTCTGTAATTACATTGAGCTTCTTAAATAAGGATTGGTATATATATATATATATATATATATATATATATATATATATACACTTGTGCCCGATATTATTCATACCCCCCTTGAAAATTGAGTTTATTAGGTGTAACTTTGTAAAAATTTATTGTTTACGTCCATATTGATACATATTCTTAATAAACCTCTTCTGATCATTTTCCTCATTTTAAAATCTCGGGATACTTGTAATAAAAGAAATATACAGCTATTTATAAAATCTGCAATGTTCAGAAATAATCATACCCCCTTATTTTTTCAGTATTAATCGAGTTTCTGACTGTTTGTTTCCTGTTTGATTCTTATTTTGAATGATTTTATACAACCTTTGATTAATTTAATTTTGTTTTTTGCATTTTTCAGAAATTAAAATGATATCAACTGAAAACCAATAAAAGAATAAAAATGATTAGAATGGGGAAGAAAAAAGAGCTTAGTAATGATCTTAGGACTAAAATTGTGAATTCACATAAGGATGGTTTAGGTTACAAGTCAATTTCCAAGAAATTTGAGGTCCCTACAGCAACAGTACAGAGCATCATCAAAAAATTCCAGAGCCACCACACAACAAACAACTTGATTGGTAGAGGAAGGAAAAGGAAACTGTCTGCTAGAGCCACCAGGAATATTGTAAGAAGTGTTAATGCAAATCCAACCACCACTACTAAGGACATTTTAGAAAATCTGGAGTCTTCTGGCATAAAACATATCAAGGCAAACATTGCAAAGGACTCTGCATGAAAATGGTCTGAAAGGAAGAAGACCAAGAAGGACTCCATTGCACACCGGAAAACACCTTGCAGCACGTCTAAAGTTTGCTAGGACCCATGTGAATTCTCCAGAGTCCATTTTCTCAAGTATTTTGTGGACTGACGAAACAAAAATTGAATTGTTTGGCCATATGGATGCTTCTTACGTTTGGAGGAAGAAAGGAGAAGCTTACAACCCAAAGAACACCATACCCACGGTGAAACATGGTGGTGGTAGCCTGATGTTTTGGGGCTCCTTTTAAGCTAGTGGTCCAGGTAGTTTGGTCAAGATAGATGGAACCATAAAGAAGGAGCAATATTTGGAGATACTCCAGAAAAACATTAGACAGGATGCGGAGAAGCTCCATTTAGGACCAAACTGGGTCCTTCAACAGGATAATGATCCAAAACATACTGCCAAAATAGTCAAGAAATGGTTTTAGGATAATCAAATTAATGTTTTGGAATGGCCTAGCCAGAGTCCCGACCTGAACCCTATCGAAAACCTCTGGCACATATTGAAAACTGAGGTTAAAAAGCGGAAACCTACAAATTTTAGGGATTTGGAGAACTACTGCATTGAAGAATGGTAAAAAATCAGTGTTGATGCTTGTAAAAACCTTGTTGATAAATATCCAAAACGGTTACAGGCAGTTATTAAGAATAAAGGGCATGCTATTGACTATTAGTAAGAGAGGTATGAATAATTTTGAACTAGTGCCATTATTGTTTTTCTTTGTATAATGTTTCAAACTTGCATAATTTATTTATTTGTTGAGTTTAAATTACATGCTTATGCTTGATTTATTGTTTGAGATCCCTTTAATATTGTCTACCTTCTGGTTTGAGCAATATTCTTATAGAAATCTCAAAGATCCGAGGGGTATGAATAATATCGGGCACAAGTGTATATATATATATATATATATATATATACAATTGAAAGTAACAAATCTGGAAAGCAAAAATCCATAATAGCTTATGAGTGTACCTGCCTTAAAATAATAATGTTAAAACCAATATACCTAAAGATTTTTTTTTTAAATATGAGTAAATTCTTTTAAACCCTCCATACATATAATTCTACTCTGAATATAAACACGGTAAAAATCATTTCTCAACTATGCCTAATTAAGCACAAAATATCAAATACTAACTCTCTTAAACGTACTTCCTAAATCTCAAGCCAATTCTCCATCGACAAGGATTGCGTACATAGAGATGTGATTATCTCTTTACATTGACTGAGCTCACTCTAAGCCGGTATCCAAAATTATATATATATATATATATATATATATATATATATATATATATATATATATATATATATATATATATATATACATATATATATATATATATATATATATATAGAGAGAGAGAGAGAGAGAGAATGTATATATATATATATATATATATATATATATATATATATATATATATATATATATATATATATAGTAAAAAAGTAGTTACACACTTTTACAGGACATTTATTTTGAATAGAATTTAAAAATAAATGAGAAAACTTTAAATGTCAGGAAAATGATAAAACCATTTTATTTACTTTTGTTGGTGTTATAAGTCCAATATATGGAGGCTATCATTAGCTGAATATTGGATTTATAACACCAACAAAGTCAATAAAATGATTTTATAATTTCCTGACATTTAAAGTTTTCTCATTTATATATATATACGTTTTATTTTTTATTGCCGTATTTTTCTGTTAAGTTACATTTTTGTTTCGGCTACACGACCGTTTTTTTTAGCCGTTGTGTAGCTCTCTCAGACTTTTACAGAAACGTTCGTTTATGGTGGAATGAATGGGTGGATGATGTCATTTCTGTAAAAGTCTGAGGAAGCTACATAACGGGCAAAAACCGGTCGTGTAGCCGAAACAAAAATGTAACTTAACAGAAAAATAAGATAATTTAAAATAAAACGCATATTTGCTCTACAACAGTATTGAACACTTTCTTCGGGTTTTTATTAATTACCATTTATACTAAATATATATAATATATATATATATAAAGAGAGAGAGAGAGAGATATATAGAGACACATATGTGTGTGCATGTGTGTGTGTAATATAATACTTACAAAATCCTTAAAACTTTCTGATAGTTTCTGTGAAAGCTTAGCAATAATAATTAAAGGACATAATAATAAAATAATTAACGACATCAACGTAAAAAAAAATAATAGCAAGGTTAATAAAAAAAGTGACTAACGTTACCTCAACAAAAGTAGCAGAAAACAATAAAATATAATAATGATCCAAATCATAATAAAAATAACACAGTGAACAAAAAGAGCACTTGTCCGCTGTAAAATAAATGCCTAATCAAAAGCATTGTTTAAGACTACATTATTTACGAGAACAAAAACCTGGATAAAACATATAACGTATTAATGACTCCGCTAGGATTAAAAATAGATATTTCAACCACGAAAGTACATTTAAAAAAAAACACATCGATTTAAAACAGCATTAGCAAACCACTACAAGAAACTCCAGTAAAATGAACGACCATTATTAGTGAGGTGAAAATCAGTACAACCAGTACATGTAGAAAAGTAAATAATTCGTGAAAACCACGAAATGTATTAGACAGTATATACAAAATAAAATTTACCTTCAGATGATAACACACAGAAAACATTAATAAATAATTATAACAACAAATTTGTTTTAAATATATAGTAATCATGGTTATAATAACAATTAATAAATTAATACATAGACAAATACACTAGTATAAGAAAACATGCAAGTAAGAACATCCGAATAAAAACTTGGTCAGTTCCCTCTACAAAAAAAATAAAAAAAAAAAAAAAATAGCCCTCTGCCCAAGAGAACACAAAAACAGGTGAATCGGAAGTGAATTAGCAAGACAAACGAGCACCCATCGGCTACGAAAAATAGATGTATGAATCTATCTATCTATCTATCTATATATATATATATATATATATATATATATATATATATATATACATATATATATATATATATATATATATATATAAGTGAAAGTGTATGTGGGTGCGTCTGCATGCCTGTGTACATTTCCCTACGCAATAACTCTGTCAATTTTAAGCCTACAGATTCGAAATTTGATAGACAGGGTACTGAGATTTTGGGAAAATCGATGTGATTGGTTTTCGGACAGAAATTTGGCGATTAAGGGGTATAAGTTCAACGATTTGACCTTTGAGAACTCTACCAAACTTGTCCTACAATTTGGGCTCTAAACACGTGAAATTTTAGATATAGATTTATTGGACATGTTAAGGGGCCATAATAGTGGTTAAAGTTTAAAAAAATTGACCATTTTTTTGTTTTGCTCAACATCACCTCAAAACACCCGGGCAACGCCGGGCACCTATGCTAGTCTGTATATATATATATATATATATATATATATATATATATATATATATATATATATATATATATATATATATATAGGTGAACGTATCTGTGTGTGTGTCTGTGTGTCGTTGTACATTTCCCTGCGCAATAACTCTGCCAATTTTAAGCCTACAGATTCGAAATTTGATAGACAGGGTACTGACATTTGGGAAAATCGATGTGGTTGGTTTTTGGACAGAAATTTGACTACTAAGGGGTCAAAGTTCAATGATTTGACCTTTGAAAACTCTACAACTCTTCTCCTACAATTTTGGGTCTTAACACGTGAAATTTTAGATATAGATTTCTTGGACATGGATCTAACTTAATAAATTTGAGCCCTAAACAATAAATTTTAATCGGTAATAATAGCGGTCAAAGTTTAAAAAATTGACCCTTTTTGTAGTTTTGCTCAGCATACACCTCAAAACACCCGGGCAACGTTTCTCTACGCAATAACTCTGTCATTTTTTAATCTACAGACTCAAAATTTGATATACAGGGTACTGAGATTTGGGAAAATCGACGTGATCCGTTTTCGGCCAGAAATTTGTCGAGTACGGGGTAAAAGTTCAACGAATTGACCTTTGACAACTCTACCAAACTCCTCCAACAATACTGGGTGTACGCACTTGAAATTTTAGATATAGTTTCCTTGGATATGGATCTAACTTAATAACTTTATTTGAGCCCAAAGCTATAAATGTTAAGGGTGCATAATAGGGGTCAAAGTTTAAACAATTGACCTTTGCGGTCTCTTCCAAATTACTCAGACAATTTCTGGTCTAAATATTTGAAATTTTACATAAAGGTTATTCAGAGATAGGGCAAGCTTTTTCATTAGTTTGGGTCGAAAATTTTTAGTTACCAATATATAAATGTATGTATGTATGTCTGTTTGCATGTATGCTTTAAACTTTCAATAGAGGCGACGGATTTTACCAAAATCAGTATCGTTTTACAGTTCGACCTTTCAAACGACAAATATCGAAAAGTTGGTTAAAAACATTATTATCTTTCCCTTCAACTAGGCATTTTTCTACAAGGCGGAAGGGTCACTTTTTTCGCCGATATTATTGAAAGTTATCGTCTCCTTCAGATTGTCTAGCCTTAATTAAAAAAAAATATCGCTTCCGGTTTGGCGGTAATCGTAACAGCATAAACGGTAGGTTTTACCCCGTTCTTTTCCTCCTTTGCGGTACGGGTTCGAGCCTGCCCTCCTACTACCACTTTTTTCTTTTTTGCTCAACATACATATCCAACGCCGGGCTGAAATGCTATTTATCTATAAAAGTGAACGTGTCTGTGTGTCTGTGTACATTTTCCTACGCAATAACTCTGTCAATTTTTAGTCTACAGACTCGAAATTTGATATACAGGGTACTGAGAGTTGGGAAAATCTTTGTAATTCGTTCCCACCAGATTTTTGACTGTTAAAGGGTAAAAGTTCGACGATTTGACATTTGAGAATTCTTCCTAACTCTTCCGCCAATTTTGGGTATAAACACTTGAAATTTTAGATATAGATTCCTTGGACATGGATCTAAATAAATAACTTTATTTGAGTCAAAACGATAAGGGGTCATAATAGTTGTCAAAGGTAAAAGAATTGACCTCTTTATTTTTTTGCTCAACATACACCTCCAAACACCCGGGCCACGCCGGACTGACATGCTAGTATATCTATAAAAGTGAACGTATCAGTGTATCTGTCTGTCTGTGTAAATCTATGTGATCGGTTTTCGGCCAGAAATTTGGCTGTTAAGGGGTCAAAGTTCAACGATTTGACCTTTGAGAACCCTACCAAACTACTCCGACAATTTCCAATCTAAACACTTGAAATTTTAGATATAGGTGACTTGGACATGGATTTAACTTAATAACTTGATTTTAGCCCCAAACAATAAATGTTAAGGGATCATAATAGGGGGCAAAGTTTTAAAATTTGACCTTTTTTTTACTCAGCATGCACAACCAAAAACCCGGACAACGCCGGGTACCCATGCTAGTATATCTATAAAAGTGAAAGTGTCTGTGTGTGTGTGTCTGTGTACATTTCCCTACGCAATTACTCTGTCAATTTTAAGCCTACAGACTCGAAATTTGATATATAGTGTACTGAGATTTGGGAAAATCGATGTGATTGGTTTTCGGACAGATATTTGGCGATAAGGGGTAAAAGTTCAACGATTTGACCTTTGCGAACTCTACCAAACTCCTACGACAATTTAAGGTCTAAACACTTGAAATTTTAGATAAAGGTTTCTTGGACATGGATCTAACTAAATAGGTTTGTTTGACCCCAAAACAATAAATTTTAAGAGGTCAGAATAGGGGTCAAATATAAAAAAAATTGACCGTTTTTTTTTTGTTTTGCATAACATACACCTCCAAAGAGCCGGGCAACTCCGGGCACAAATGCTAGTTACAAATATACTTATTGGTTGACTAGGAAACCCAGTAGCAGACAAACATAATAAAAGCATGAAGCAACGTTGATTCCATACAAAACCTGACAAATTTTCACGAGAACATACGCGAATAATTCCTACTTAATTTCCAGAAATAAGTTTAAAATTAAACTCAATATATTCATATATTTTTTATATCTATATATCTACTTATCTGTCTCTTTACACACCCACTCACACACACACACGCACACACACACATATATATATATATATATATATATATATATATATATATATATATATATATATATATATATATATATATTGTAAAATATAATTATCCACTGACATGTGTTTCGTCGTCTTCGAGTCATCAGAGTGGGTTTATCTAGCGAGATTCGAAATGGGGACCCCACAGTAATTTGCCTAACCCCCTTACCGATCATCCATCTCGCCCGACTCTCTAGATATATCTCGATTTACATGGATGCTGTTTGGTTTGGTTTTTGCGATACATTTTGAATGAATTCAATTATTTACGAAAGTGCCATATATATATATATATATATATATATATATATATATATATATATATATATATATATATAACTTTATTATAACAGCAGAACACTAAGGAAAAGTAAAAGAGAGATTGTAGAAAAAAGACAACCTTTCAAGGCCATAGGATTTCCAAGTCAAATGCGTCTTACTAGAACAGGAGAATGAAGGAAAATTGTTCAAAATGTAAATATAGAAGAAAATGGTCTGGTAATAGAAAGAAGCAAAAAGAATTGCTCCTTGAGTCTATTATTTGTTTGCTGTAATAATATATATTTTTTATTTAATCTTTTT
>NC_136513.1:24997500-25037500 GCF_053919585.1 Euprymna scolopes | reverse complement strand
CACCGACAAATTGTTCCTGGTAATATATAATAATCAATAGAGGATTGATTCTATGATAATACATATGCAATCTGCATAAATTAAAACAATTATTGAAACACCGGGCAATGCTTGACTGCCAGCTCGTATTTTATAATTACCGTATATTTCGGCGTAAAAGGCAATCGTCAGATCAGACAAAATTGGAGAAAATTAAATGTATTTATCATATATGGGTTGTATAAGACGACTGCTAAACCACAGAACCATGTTTGTTTGGTCTAAATGTTTGGTAATTAACATTGTAAAAGTTAATTAGTTATTATCGAAGTATCTGTCTGTTTATCTATGACATTCTTAAAATACATTTATTGGCAGTTATTTACTGTTTATAGAATTAAGTGTAGCAATAGCTTATAGCTGGAGATGTTTATATAAATTAGCTAGGTTAAATATAAACAACATAACCTTGGGCAGTCAGACGTGGAAAGGGCACACGTAATGGATACGTGTGCTTTTGAATGATGACGTAACGGAACTGAGGTCAGAGGTCGGGAAGTTTAGAGTCGAAAGTTGGAGTTTGATCGCCGGAGTGAACAGACGAGAGAGTTGGGGTATAGTCACACAGGTGAATAGACGTCCTTGACGACCAGGAAGCGGGCTGGGAGAAGAAGCAACATGTAGAAGAAATACAGACCCTGTGAAACCATTATAGACAACTGAATAAATTTATATTATAAAAATATAAAGTGTTGTTCTTGTGCTTTCACAAAAGAAAGAACGGATGTCTCAATTGGATGGTGTTGGGCGTTTCATGGTTGCTCCAGGGAGATCAGCAAGTGAAGATACAAGCACTCTTCAAGAAAGAAGGTATAAAGCGTATATTATTATTCTTATATATGAACTGTAAAATATTCCTGTGTGATAACTCTGATACAACATGACTCAATTTGCATCTCAATATCATATTCTCCTGGCTAAACTAATATACATACGATTAATACGTTTTAATACAGATGTTAAAAAATATCATTAACAAAACATCAGACCCAGCATATAACATATTCCACGTTTTATAATATCAAATTCACCTCGGTATATAACATAGGCTAGAGATTGCAACACCTGGTATCTTGATAAATATTGCTTTTCGAAATTGCAAGACTCCGTGTGATTTTCCTTTGCTTTGTATATTCAATTTGCATAATTATTCTTTGGAAATAAAATCCCTATGTCATAACTTGAAAAAGAAGTAACTCTTTTGTCTTTAATAAAAAACAAGAGAAATTGTAAGCTATATAATCTTTCAATACATAAATTGAATATGTTTCATTAATTATTTATTTAAAAATGAAACAGCCTCGATAAACCCGCTTAGCAACAAAATCACACCCCTTTACTGCTGATGCCAACAAATGCTAGAAAGCTTTCTACTCAAAGAGTTTCTTCCCTCGAACAGTTAGATTTTGTCATTCTCTTCCTGCTGCCTACTGCCTGCTTCCATTGATTCTACTGATATGCAGATGTTTAAATGTAACGTAAACAAATATCGTGGTAATCTCCCCTAAGCATGGTCCCGAATAATAGCCTTTTATGACGAAGCGGAGATATGCGTTGTTTGGGGTGAAAAGTGAGTAAAAAAAAATTAATTCTGTTTTTAAAACAATAAATATTCTTTGTCATCCAAATTTTCTTCAAATCAAAAAAAAAAAAAAAAATGACGTAAATTAAAACTGTTTTATTTTAGTCAACGGAGCGATAATTTTTTGGTTTTGAACAATTTATTTTAAAATAAGTAAATTCAGAATTTTTACGTTTTAATGGAATTTCTTGGCGATGATTTTTTACTGCTAACAAATTGTTAAAGAAACATGGACACGAATTTTTAAGTTAAGATACGTTCAAGATTGATTTACAATCGTGAATCAGGAAAACCAAAACCGTCCCTGCTATATAGATATGTTATTGTATCATAAACACTCAAACTTAAGGGGAAATAAGTATTTGTTTTATTTGATAATTTATATCAAGCCAGGTTAGGAATCGATCTTGGATGTTAGTCTAAACCAGTGTTTCTCTATGTTTAACTAGTTTGGGTGCCCAGCGTTGCCCGGGGTTTTGGAGGTGTGTGTTGAGCAAAAAAACAAACAAAAAAAAACAAATAAAAAGTGGTAGTAGGAAAGCAGGCTCGAACCCGTACCGCAACGGAGTAAACGAGCGTTAAAAAAAGTGACGTGTTTGCCGTGGCGTCCATCGCAAAACCGGAATTGGCGAAGGTTTAAATTAAAGCTAGTCAATCGAAAAGAGGAGTTACTTTCCAAAATATCGGCGACAAAAGCGACCCCTTCTTGTAGAAAATGGCCTAGTTGAGGATGAACAAATTCATGTTTATAGCCAATTTTTCGATATTTGTTGTCCGAAGGGTCGAGCTTCAAGGCGACACTAGTCTCGTGAAAATCCATCAGCTCTGTCGAAAGTTTTCGGCAGAATACATACATACATACATACATACATACATACATACATACATACACACGTGCATATATACATTTAAACAGACAGGTGAGATTTATATTATAGATTACAAGTGCTCCTCATACCAGCACTCGTACCTCTCTATTATACTTGAACCAAAAAAAAAAATGCAGATTTTTTTCATGCGTGACATAACACGTATGAGTTCATGTAACAATATTACCAGCAGGCGAAGGAGGGATGGCTTGCGATGGTATTAGCAGAAGCAGCCATTAAAGCACATATGCAAATAAGGAAGTTTGCGCGGGCTTGCATGAGAAGGAAACGGAAAAAAAGGACAGCACATGGTGGGAGGGAAGAAAAGATGGACGTGTAAATTCGAATACGAGAAATGGCCAGCTTGTGGTCGAGAGGTGAAATAAAAAAACGATACGGATGAAATGGAAATGTAGCCTCGTAGTGGTAGGGAGACACTTTTGAGCTGGTGTCGAGACGGCAGAGGTTTTGCTAATTTTATGGCAGACGAAATGCAAAGTAAAAAAAAAAAAAAAACTATAAAACAAACTAGAAACAGGCATTATTTGGAAAATAACGGTAATAAATGTATTTTAATAAAACAGAAGGGAATTCCGAGTCAGATTTATTTATTTCTGATTATTCTTTTGCGACGGGCCGGAGAGAGGTTTAAAGTTTAACAAACACGGTTCGATTGTAACGGTCACGTTGTACATGATTTTTTTTAGGTACTCGGAAATTATAAATCAGAGTGAAAATTATGCTGAAAATGGCAAACTTACTCTTGAGCCCGTATGACGAGACATCTGTCTTAAGTCTTAGACATAGCAAGGCAAATATCGTTCCTAACATAAAGAAGATTTCTGGACTTAGTTTTTTTCAGTCGCCAGGTCAGAAAATGCACATTCACAAAGATATGTAGTAGTAAATTTTATAAACATTACGGGTGCGTCCTTGCTGGGTTAGTTATACGCGTCCTAAAGAGACAACCAGAAGCGTTGTTCTTACTTTGTTTTTGTTAGTCTGGTTTCTGCCAGCTTTTCTGCTTCATCTTCAGTAGGTTCAAATCCAGTGTTGAAAGAGTCATGTGCAGTTTGAATTACATTTCTTGCTTTGACAGAGTACAAAATCGATTGCGTAATCCAGTTGTAGATAGCCGCTTCATTCTCCTACAGGTTTATTCCTACAGAAGTGGCCCTGCTAATCTTAATCTATAGTTGTTTTCATAAAAACGGACCTCACTGTAAAACCTTTACAGTAATAACTAGTTTTCTTACACTGCTACAAAGAACGTTCCTTTCTTTCCCTGTATTCCTAAAATAAAACGGAAATTCTTATGACCGGAATTTGTTTTAAGTTTTCACAGAACTGATTCACTGCAGACTAAAACAGTATCGTTTTCAAGTCTAATATCGACAAATACTTTTCGAATTTTTTTCTTCGGTTATTATTTTTTTTGTTTTTCTTTTTCTTTTAATTTCCATCATCAATGTCACACCTCCCACAATATGGTATATTATTATATATCTCATTAACGCCTATCTTGTAGTGGCTTTTGGACCTGGTAAGCAATGATTCAGTATATAAAAGTGTTTTCGTTTGAAATATACTCAGGTAAAATGTTGCATTAAATTCATCTCAGTAACATTTTAGAACGTAGTAAAACACTTGAAAAAGGTCAATAATCTAGCCATTTACCATGTTCATGACGATAAAATGTACTCGTATATTAAAGATAAAACATATTCATTGATAATGTCTGCATTTTGATTGTCCCCACCCATTTTTTATTTGCAACCTCTCTCCCACAGACGTGATACAATTAGTCCCAGTTTTTTATATAAATACTAGTATGGCATGTGCTCCTCAAAATTTACTGATCTATTTCTTGCTTCGTTTGTTCCAACTCGTTTGTGTCGTTTGTCTAGTGGTCTTCGTCAGTTTGTTCTTTTGTTATTTAATTTTAAATACAGCTTTCTAAGCTTCCTTCAAGAACCGCAGGCTTGAGGAACTCTTTCCGTTTTGCTCCCCCTGTAGCCTTTTCTTTTCAAAATTATGTCAGTACACATCTGTCTTTGCGATATTTTGTTCTTGTTAGTTCCTTATGTGTTGGAGCTTCCCGCCCTGTCCAGGGTGATTACTATACAGAAGAGCATTGTAATTTATTCCAGTTCGTCCAATTAGACAGTTTTCCATTAGTATGGTTATTTAACCGAGACGAATTCGATGATTTCAGGTAAAATTTAATCTGAGTATGTGATTTTATAATAAATGTTTTACTAATAGATCACAAATAACGGATGCCAAAGGCGACTCGAGGTAAAGAACGTAAATGATATGGTGATATTATCAGCTGAGCGATGAAGAATGTCATAAGAGGATTGAAAATGATATGTGAAATTCAAATTTTATGAAGACATTTGTGATAAATATTTGTTTACACTTGACTTGAATGCGATCATGTGATAGTTTGCCGGGAAGTCGTCCCGTCTTAATATTCTACAAGTAAAAACTATTTGAAAAGAAACTATGTTTTTTTTGTTTTGTTCTTTTTTGGAAATGGCGTTATTTGTAAGACTAGCCAGGGTGTCCGGCGTTGCCCGGGTGTTTGGAGGTGTGTTTTGAGCAAAAAAAAAAAAAAATGTAGCAGGCAGAAAGGCTCGAACCCCTACCGCGAAGGAGGAAAAGAACGTGAAAAAAAAAACGTTGCGACTCTGCTGTTACGCCCATCGCCGAACCAGAAGTGACGTAGGTTAAAATTAAGGTTAGTCAATCGAAAAGATCTTTAAAAAAAATATCGGCGAAAATAAAACGCACCTCTCCCTGTAAGAAAGTGTCCAGTTGAAGGTGACGGAATTAATGTTTTTACCAATCTTTCGATATTTGTGGTCTGAAGAGTCGACCTTTCAAACGACACTGATCTTTTGTCGAAAAGTTTTAGGCATACTTACATACATACATTTACACAGACAGGTGAGATTTATATTATAAATTTCTGAAAGAAGAAACGAAGGTTATCGGCAGTTCAAGTAAAGACGAGGAGAACAAAAAAATGTTTAGAAGAGTACAAAGGATCGTTAGAACCTTTATTTACCTGCCTTCCCAGGAGATCGTTTTATTCAAGTGAGGGCAAAATCAAGGTTCCAAAAAACAGTCGCTCTAAATTAGGTAAAATAAAAATGTCCCAATCTCGAAGAACTCCTTCTTCGTCGAGTGAGGACAGAAAATTTGAAATGCAGAAAATATCCTCCATTTAAACGTTCCTAGTGTTATATTTTTGTGGAAACTAGTATGCCACCTGCTCGTAAAATGCGTTTAATATATCCACCTATATATCGAATGAGATTTTCGTATTATTTGGATTCTTCAGACTACTGTTCTCATATGTAGTATCATTTTTATAAGGTTTCGGACGATGAAACCGACGACTTTCTACGGCGTATCTTGTCGAACTCGGGAATATGGAAATGATTTCGAACACAGGGACACGTGGCGCAGTGGTTAAAGTACTTGAACAAAAAATCAGTTGTAAGGATGATATTCTCCTGAAAGTTTAAGGTTCAATTCATAGTGTGGGTGACCTAAAATACAATTGTGAATCACTAAAGATCTCTATCTATTCACAGCTGACGGAATGAGAGCATGTTATTCTCGCGAACTAAATAAACGGTTTAGTTCGAAATTCCGTCTAGATTCCCGAGTTCGAAAGGTACATTCCCGAGTTCGACAAGATACATCTGAGGAATGGCAACGGTTTCATCGACCAAAAGAATTGTAAAAATGACGCTAAAATATAGAACAGTAGTTCCAAGAATTTAAATAATACGAATAACCAATCCTCGCCTCCAAAATTCAGAAACACTGTGCGATTTTGAAGATATGTTTCTTGAGAACAACGTGCTGTTATCTGGATTCTGAGTGACAACAAGTCTCCTCAGATTTTCAGTACTATCCACCACTTCCGATAACCTTTACAGATCAATTTGTGTTTTCGCAACATCAGCTTACCGTTGATTTCTCATTGGCAGCAAATGTTGGTATTCACTCACAAAGCCTCCCAAAGGTCCTAGTTTTCTTTGCACTAAACCAGCAGAGGTCTCGCTAGTGCTTTCTCTCCTCAATCTTATCATCTCACTTATTTGGTGTGGTGCAAGTTTATTGTGACATGCACACACAAAAAAGGAGAGTGCAGAAGGAAGCGAGAGGGGGGGGGATTAACTTAAAATTATACCGTTCCACTTTTCATGATAGCATGTGATATTCCACTGTGTTTTATGTCCAATGTGTGTCTGTAACTCAATTCTATTAGTCTCGGCATTCAAGGGTTTTCCTTAATGATGCTGCAGATTTCATTATTGCTTTCCGTTGTATCTTCTCATTCATCTCTTTGATTCCAATCTTTCTCCAATTTTTCTTGCGAAGAGTTTAGGTTCTTAGCACTCCTACTACTTATGATGCTATCTTGACGTTCCTTTTTAGCTCATCGGTCAGTTCAGTCGTATTTCCTCCAATGGTGCTTCTTCTTGATCTTCACTCTGTTGGCTGCTGGAACGGCAAAATATTCACTCTGGCAAGACTTTTCCTTTCCGGTAACTATTATGAGATCCAGTGTTCTTGCTTTGATGGATTTATCCGTTTATTATTATTATTATTATTAGTAGTAGTAGTAGTAGTAGTAGTAGTAGTATTTCTAGTTGTAGTAGTAGTAGTAGTATCTACTGTTATAATGGTTAAGGTTGCAGAAAACCCAACAACACTAATTCGATCGCATATCTTGAGGGGACGTGTTGCCCCGAGGTTCCGCTCGGGAAAATCTTCAATGAAACGAAAGTTTTTGAATTAGCTTTTGAGGATTTGCCAAAGAGAGTCAGCTTTACCGTCGGCCAAAACGAAGTTGCCTTTCAGTTTGAGGCGAACTGAACAAACAAATATCTTTCACCTTCCGGTATTTACACGATCATTATATGTTATTTATTTATTTATTTATTTATTACTGTTTTTCCGAGGCGTTTCCCGCATTTACTTCACAAAAATTTCTGGACAATTTCTAACCCCCTCTCCCCCCGTGCCATAATACTTGGTTCTATCAATCCTCGGGAACTTTCGTGATTTTTCAATCTCACGATTATGTGTGCATAATCTATCAGAAAGATTAACACATGATAAAAGACTTCCGACAAAATCGATTATTTAGTCACCACCAGCGGCCCTGCTGTTTCAACAGCGTCCGCAACCACAGCACTCCAAATTGTAGTGCCACGATAATTTCAGGAAGACAAGTAAAGACCGTAATTTCTCGTTGCTTTTGATTCGGGAATGCAGATACCATCCTGGAAATTTCTAGGAATCTGCACCAAGTCTTCCCAAATTGTATCCCATCTGGTACTGGCCAGGATCACCGTTGCTAAACTTCGATGATCTGGCGAGAACCGGTGTGTCAACGTGATTGTGACGTAATATTTAGTACATAAAACTAATAATCAATAAGCAATAAACCAGTTGTAATGGCATATATATATATATATATATATATATATATATATATATATATATATATATGCATAAAGTTATAAAATATATATGGGCGATTAAGCTAGACTGAATATTCCTCGTTTCATCCACTCTAGGATTTTCAGGCTACTTCGAGATGCATAGTCGGACAGTGTCCGCGGCAACCCTCGAGTCCACATTAGAACATGTCTCGCTTAGTAGACAATGTGGGCAATAGTCTGCACATCTTTGTCGCAGGGCCATCGACCTTGCTGTACATAAACCACTTGTGCAGGTTGTTCCGTATTTTCTCAACCTTTGCTCGGGCTTCGTTGCATGTCATCCGCTCTTTCTGTGGGGGAGGGGGTCAGAGTTTGCTCGGAAGTCTTCTCTCGATGCTGGAGAAGTCTAGTTATTACCTTGACTGATTCATTCTACTAACGCATGCGGTAGGAGACGGCTGTTGTTCGTTCAGGGCCTGTAACAGCGGCAATACTTATGCGGTATTGTAGTTGCTCTGATATTTTTTGGTGTCCAAATAAAAACAAAAAGTCATTTTCCTCGCTTTACTTGTCTCGCTCTGCATTCGCTATCACCCTTCGACGGATATGCGGCAGAGCGATTGTGGACCTTCAAAAACAGATAGCAGGTTAGTTGGTTTCAAGTTGTCGTTAATCATTCCTACATGGCTTGTTCAGTTCGACTTCGACCTTTGCAGCATGAACAGAACAAGACCATGCCTCTGCGTAGTATTCCGCGGTTGAGTAGCACAAAGATAAAGTTGACAGGCGTGGTGTCTTCTACCTAGGCTCCCGTAGAGCTGGTAGTCAGAGACGGGATCAGGCTTTTGCGTGTCGATAGCTTCTTGCAGGATTCCTCGGTGTAGGGGACACGTCGCATACTTTCTCGTGGTATCCCTGTTGATCTATCGAGAGACCGATCGCGGCAAAGGAAAATATAGTATCTAAAGGAAAGTAACGTATAATTAAAAAATAAGCTGTTACTTCCTTTGTAGCGGACTATGTTTCCTTGTCTTGTGAATTCTTGTAATAATTCCTATATCATTCAAGTAAACTAATATATATATATATATATATATATATATATATATATATATATATATATATTATTATTATTATTATTATTATTATTATTGACTAGATTAATTGTTAAATACCAACAGACACTATTGTTTCATCCTTTCGGGAATCATCAGTGCAGGGTGTCACAATTAACGCCAGTCGAGAGACTCGAACCCTGGCAACGGAAGTCGTGAGTGACTCCATTAGAAAGGACCCGAACCACTAGGCTATCACAAACCGCGAGAAATACGATTTGAAATAAAGCGACAGTCAGAGTGATATTATAATTATATGACGATCTGTGCGTATTAGCTATATATATATATATATATATATATATATATATATATATATATATATACATATATATATGTATAATCATCCACATACAGTGCTGTTTCGCTGTTGTGTGTATATATATATGTATATATATATATATATATATATATATACATATACATATATATATATACGTTTATAAGCAAAATTACAACGCAATATCAGGAAAATAAACATTTACTTGTTTAAAATTAATATTTCGACGATAAACGTCATCCTCGGAATTTTATACATTTTTGTTTTCTTTTCATTTTTTCCCCCTTGACATGATGTTGAATTGAAGAGAAAAACAGGGTTTAAAGAGTTCGCGTGTTGTTGTATTCAGTGTTGTTTTGAAATGCCAGAATAATGCGGTTGGCGAACTTGATATGAAAATCAGGGTATTTGTTTATTTTTCTTTTATTTTTTTTATTGCATTTTCGCCCCAAACAAGGCACATTGCCACTTTGTTGTAGGGAGCTACTATCAGGGGCATAAGCATCAGGGGTACTGGTAGAAAGTTGGGCAGCAAGATGTCCGTTCACCTTGCACTTGAACTTCTGCATGTCAGTACAGACGGGAAGCAGGGACCCAAAAGGGAATTCCAAAGTTTAGCTGTTCTGGGGAAGAAACTACTGGAGTCGAAGGCTCTCTTGCATCTAGGGATCTCTATTGTGAAGGGGTGGGATTTAGCCGCTTGTCGGGATTTTCGGGGGTATTAACGTCGAGGGGGCACAAGTGCTTGCAGTTCGTCAGAGCATTCACCGTTAAAGTACTTGTAGAACAGGCAGAGGGATGCAACATTTCGTCGATATGACAGAGACTGAAGTTAAGCTGACAATTCAGGACCTATCAGATTGGCGACTCTCTTTTGAACCTTGTCTAGGAGTGAGAGACTAGTGGCAGATGCACCATCCCAAATACTCACAACAATACTCCATACATGGGCGAATGGTGACCTTATAGAGGTATAGGATACTTTCAGGCGTTAATAGCTTTCTACCACGGTAGAGAGAACCCACCTTCTTCGCAGCGGTCCTGGCATAATATTGCGTTGTAATTTAGCTTGTAAACGAATTTTATACGTATTTTATTTATAGAAGATTAAAACAACGCTTCTATCACAGATTACACAATATATTTTTAAACTAGCGGGGGTACCCGGCGTTGCCCGAGTGTTTGTTTCCGGGACGGGGGGGGAGTTTTAAAAAAATGTTATGGTAGGTAAGTAGGAAGGATCAAACCCGGAGTCATGAGTAAAAGTAGGAAAATAAAGTGTGAAAAAAAAAAACATCTGCAACGTTAACAGTTCGGCCACCCAGAAAAGTCCATTCCAGTTGTTTAGGAAAAAAAACAAACGACTACGGTAGGTCGGCGCGAACGTGAAAATATAATGTGGATTGTCTAGCACGCTAACCACTACGCCACAGAGCACTGCAGCTTAGTTTAGTGATTTTAAATAACTTCACATGAAAGAACTACGAAGCCAAACCGGTGTTCTTTTCTCAACTGTTCCTTGTGAATGATCCTCAAACGGTGTTAAGTGGTGGCAGGAGGAGGAGGAATTTATTAGAGAGAAAATATTTTACCACTTCCATTGATCTTAACCGATTTTGGCCGTGACTTCTCAGCAGAAAAAGTATAGAAATCTAAGATTATCGAGGAATTTGAGAAATAATAAGCCTATGACACACTGCAGATATTGCTCTGCCGTTTGTGCATATTATATTTGCATGAAATATCTTGATTTTTAATCCTATTAATGTCAAAATCAGACGGAAAAAAATGAGTTCATTTTATTTATAGATTAAAACAACGCTTCTATCACAGATTACACAATATATTTTTAAACTAGCGGGGGTACCCGGCGTTGCCCGAGTGTTTGTTTCCGGGACGGGGGGGGGAGTTTTAAAAAAATGTTATGGTAGGTAAGTAGGAAGGATCAAACCCGGAGTCATGAGTAAAAGTAGGAAAATAAAGTGTGAAAAAAAAAACATCTGCAACGTTAACAGTTCGGCCACCCAGAAAAGTCCATTCCAGTTGTTTAGGAAAAAAAACAAACGACTACGGTAGGTCGGCGCGAACGTGAAAATATAATGTGGATTGTCTAGCACGCTAACCACTACGCCACAGAGCACTGCAGCTTAGTTTAGTGATTTTAAATAACTTCACATGAAAGAACTACGAAGCCAAACCGGTGTTCTTTTCTCAACTGTTCCTTGTGAATGATCCTCAAACGGTGTTAAGTGGTGGCAGGAGGAGGAGGAATTTATTAGAGAGAAAATATTTTACCACTTCCATTGATCTTAACCGATTTTGGCCGTGACTTCTCAGCAGAAAAAGTATAGAAATCTAAGATTATCGAGGAATTTGAGAAATAATAAGCCTATGACACACTGCAGATATTGCTCTGCCGTTTGTGCATATTATATTTGCATGAAATATCTTGATTTTTAATCCTATTAATGTCAAAATCAGACGGAAAAAAATGAGTTCATTTTATTTATAGAAGAAGAAGAATAGATAAAACAACGCTTCTATCACAGATTACACAATATATTTTTAAACTAGCGGGGGTACCCGGCGTTGCCCGAGTGTTTGTTTCCGGGACGGGGGGGGAGTTTTAAAAAAATGTTATGGTAGGTAAGTAGGAAGGATCAAACCCGGAGTCATGAGTAAAAGTAGGAAAATAAAGTGTGAAAAAAAAAAACATCTGCAACGTTAACAGTTCGGCCACCCAGAAAAGTCCATTCCAGTTGTTTAGGAAAAAAAACAAACGACTACGGTAGGTCGGCGCGAACGTGAAAATATAATGTGGATTGTCTAGCACGCTAACCACTACGCCACAGAGCACTGCAGCTTAGTTTAGTGATTTTAAATAACTTCACATGAAAGAACTACGAAGCCAAACCGGTGTTCTTTTCTCAACTGTTCCTTGTGAATGATCCTCAAACGGTGTTAAGTGGTGGCAGGAGGAGGAGGAGGAGGAGGAGGAATTTATTAGAGAGAAAATATTTTACCACTTCCATTGATCTTAACCGATTTTGGCCGTGACTTCTCAGCAGAAAAAGTATAGAAATCTAAGATTATCGAGGAATTTGAGAAATAATAAGCCTATGACACACTGCAGATATTGCTCTGCCGTTTGTGCATATTATATTTGCATGAAATATCTTGATTTTTAATCCTATTAATGTCAAAATCAGACGGAAAAAAATGAGTTCATTTTATTTATAGAAGAAGATAGAAGAAGAGAAGAAAGAAAGAAGAAAGAAGAAAGAAGAAGAGAAGAGAAAAGAAGAAGAAGAAAAAAAAAGAAGAAGAAGAAAGAAGAAGAAGAAGAAGAAGAAAAGAGAAGAAGAGAAAAGATAGAAGAGAAAAGAGAAGAAGAGAAGAAGAGAAGAAAGAAGAGAAGAAGAAGAGAAGAGAGAAGAGAAGAGAAGAGAAGAGAAGAAGAAGAGAAGAGAAGAAGAGAAGAAGAAGAAGAGAAAGAAGAAGATAATAATAATAATAATAATAATAATAATAATAATAACATATATATATAATAATAAAATAATAAAATAATAATAATAATAATAATAAAAATAAAAATAATATATATATATATATATATATATATATATATATATATATATATATATATATATATATATATATATATATATAGAAGAAGAATAGAAGAAGAAGAGAAGAGAAGAGATAATAGAAAATCCACTATTCGAAAAGCTCTCGGTATTGATATTTAATGGTTCAAAAGATCAGACACGGGCAAAATTGATTTTAATAAACAGATCTATTTATTATTATGGCGTGAAAAATGGAGCGAGAAAAACTCGATGTCAAGATTGAACACTTAACTGTTGAAAAGATAATGCAAGTGCAAAATTGATTTTTAGTAAACGTTTCTATTTATTAAAAATCAATTGAATTTTCTATTCAAATTTTCGAATAGTAAAATGTTCTTCGTCAGGAAATACAGATATTGTTTCTTCTTTCTTGTCATGGCGGAGGAGATAATTCCTGGCACGTTCTCAGAGGTTGAAAATTGAGGCTGACTGATGCTTAAATGTCCGATAGTAGTGTGAAACGGTATTCGTGCGAATGGGTTAAAATAATATGAAATCCATTGATTGAAAACACACGATATTATTTTAGTATTCAAAAATTTGAAATTAAAAAAAAATCCAATTTTATTTTAATGAATAGAAATGTTTATTAAGGTCAATTTTACACTTTTCTGGTCTTTACTAACCGTGACAGTAAATTGAAATATTTATGAAAACTGAAAACACTCATCTAGCCAAAACCACTATCAATAATTTCCCACACTCTTTATCTGTGCCTAAACCTTAATGTAGATTCCATGAACAAAGCTCCTTTTTAGAACTGTACGTCTGTGTATCTCTCTTTCGATTGCCTGCTTTCCAGCTGAGTACAATCTGATTGTCTTCAAGTCCAATGTAAATAAGTTCTTGATGAACCGCCCCCCTAGCTAATCCAATTTACAAAATTCCCACTACGTATGTTTACTATGTTATAATTCCATTGACTAATGTATACCCATTAAACTTTATCCTCGAGTTGCCTCAGGGTCTTGATAATTGGTGATTCCTGTGTAAAAAAAAAACACTTGTGGTATCAGAAACCACACCGACGTGTGATATAAATGTTTGATTTAAAAAAAAATATTTTTGTAACGAGGGAGCTAAATAACAGCTATATACGGACGTCCATCTTAAATGGAAATGCGTGAAACGTGAAAATAGAACGAAGCTTAAAGATGGGAAACGAAGAATGGCGAAAATCAAAAATAATTAAGACATTCAAAAATGAAAATATCGAAAAAAAAGTTATATGGTACGTATCCGTTATGGAACGAAGTCCCTCGTAAACAAATTCACTTAATTTCATCAAGTAGTTTTTGTTTTACGGCGAAAAAACAATTTGTCATGATACCGAGCAAAAGGTTCGAGTTTTAGAAAGAAAAGCTAGTATTAACGATGATGAGGGAGTGTCGGCGCTTTATATTGAGTTATCTCCCCGTGGTTTGTTCAAAATTCCATATTGGCTGACTTCAACGCGCTCTCATAAAAAATGTGTCTTTTTTCGCTGTAAAAAAAAAAAAAAAAAAAAAAAAAAAACTACTTCGTCAAGTTAAATGAAACTTTTTTTCGGAGATCTTCAGTCCAAAACTGATATGTACAATATAGCCTTTTTTCGATATTTTCATTTTTTAATGTGTTTATTAAACTGTACGAGTACCAAATAAAGAAATATTTCCCAAATTAAGGACTGATAGAACCGGAAAATAAAAGAGCAAAGGTTTAAAAAAAGTAAATAAATAAATAAAATCAAAAGCAATCCAAACTAGAAGAAAGCGCATAACATTAAATGGAAAAAAAGAAAAGAAAAATATCAAGAGAAACGAGGTGAACAATAAATAAAATCAAAACGGAAATGCCAGAAAAAAAAAACAATAAAATAAACAAATCTTGAAGCCAATAAAACCGAAAAGAAAAGAATCGCAAAACGGTAAATAAAAAAAGCGAAATCGTGAAACTACTTAAAAGAATGAATAAAATTTGAGATAAACGAAATAGCAATGCGAAAGAACCGGTCTAGTTATCTTCGTCAACGTCATCGGCGATTCGATGATATTCATGGAATATGGAAACAGGTGATTCCAGCCAGAACTTCTATGTGAGGCCAAAACTGCTTCCTATAAATAAAACAAGTTTGTTTTTTTCCTTCTATCTTTTTTTATTTTTTAATTCGTTTTTTGGTTTAATTCCGACCTTTAAAGGTTCCTGTTGGTAATTTCTTTGTGAAACTCGAATAAAAAGCATACCAAACTCTGACATGATATAAATCTCACACGATGGCGTTTTCTCCTCTATTTTCTTTGTGTCATTAATGTTGTCCCTGGCCTTACAATATTAGAATGCTAGTAATTAGAAAATTATGTTCGTTAAATTAAGCTAACATATTGTCGCAATTGAAAAGACGACATGATTCCATTTCTGGTTGATGAAAGCCGGTAGTGTTGTTTTGCTGTTATTGCAGACCATCTACTAGTTGTGCAGTTGTATACAAATCGTAATAGCAATTGGCGCCTTCTGTCATGTCTGAAAATGACACAATGTTCATCGAGCCTGATCGGAGATGCGCCGCTATACAACTCATGCTCTAGCAGTGTCAGAAAATCGCCATTAAAGTGCGTAATGAAATATTTAGACTTACTACCTTTCGAAGCTTATAAATACATGAAAAATGTAATTCAGCCCCTTATTTTTTCAATAAAAGTAACAAAAACCAAATTTAAAAATAATGACAGGTTTAATAGTAGAATATGCAATATTCTTTTTTTAAATCGGTTTTCTTTAAAAAAGATTTCAAGAAAATCAACGAATTTTAACTTCTTCGAATATAATATATATATTCCAAAATATCACTTACCTATAAAAAATACTAATCAATGGGTACTTCCATTCTTCATTGTTAAGAATTTATCCATATTTATATTTTATATTCCATGTACTTTTTAAATAAAATACTTATTTAATTAAGGATTAAAAAATAGATGAAACCCTGCACTGACGATTTCCGCAAGGATGAAACACTAGTGTCTGTAGGTATTTAATTGTTATTACAAAGTTCATATACTGCTCTTTTTATACATTGAGCACTCTTTCGTAGACACGTGTTGTTTCATTGGATGTACTTCTAGGAACCTAAACTCTACTGGCTAAATATATATATATATATATATATATATATATATATATATATATATTGGCAGCAAGTCATTATTCAAGCACGTCTTATTGAACATGACAGAAAGAATTCTTCTTTTTTTCCAAATTTGTTGGATATCTTGAGAAGAATATTGCCAAAGAATGACGACCACTGGGCGCCATAATATACAATATGCCAGCCAAAATAAAAAAGTCCTCTCGGTGAATCGAAAAGATAACCAACAAAATCGGAAAATAGACGAACCATGGCGTGTTCAATCAGACGTGTAAAGTCAAAGTGAATATGAATATTTAAAAATATTTATATAATAATCCAAACCAGATGTAAAAGCTCAATGAATCCAACAAAAGAGATAGAGGTTAAACATAATATCATTCGGGTAATACGTTAGACCATGTAGAGTGCTCCAATGAGCAGCCGTCATTGCATAGACATTAGTTGATTGCCCTAACTGACATAAAGTATAACGTTTACCAAACGCAATGAAATTTAATTTTCTACGAGCCTGTATAGTTTTAAAATTGTCAAACTCTTTTCAAGCTTGTTTTTTTATCGAAATTGCATTTAAGCTTAAAATTAGCAACCATCGAAGGTAAAAAAAAAGATCGGCGTCATTTTGATTGAATGGGTGCTCAGATAAGTGAAAGTAACGACACAAACCTCAGAAATAATAATCTTATATGTTTCCATATTCTAGAAATATACACGTCGATAAAAATATATTTTTTTAGTGATTTTGGTAATAGTATTTTGTTGTATATTTATATATGTTATTTTGTCGTATATATATATATATATAAATATATATATATATAGTATTGTGTTGTATATATATATATATATATATATTATTTTTTGTATATTTATATATATATTATTTTTTGTATACTTATATATATTATTTTGTTGCATATTTATATATATATATATATATTATTCTGTTGTATATTTATATATATATATATATATATATATTTTTGTTGTATATTTATATATATAGTATTTTGTTGTATGTTTATATATATTATTTTGTTGTATATATATATATATATATATATTATTTCGTTGTATATTTATATATATATATTATTTTGTTGTATATTTATCTCTATATAAATGAAATAATAATATGATGAACTCATTTTTTCCCGTCTGATTTTGACATTAATAGGATTAAAAATCAAGATATTTCATGCAAATATAATATGCACAAACGGCAGAACAATATCTGAGGTGTGTTATAGGTTTATTATTTCTCAAATTCCTCGATAATCTTAGATTTCTATACTTTTTCTGCTGAGAAGTCACGGCCAAAATCGGTTAAGATCAATGGAAGTGGTAAAATATTTTCTCTCTCATAAATTCCTCCACCCCCTGTCACCACTTAACACCGTTTTGGGGATCGTTCACAAGGAACAGTTGAGAAGAGAACACCGGTTTGGCTTCGTAGTTCTTTCATGTGAAGTTATTTAAAATCACTAAACTAAGCTGCAGTGCTCTGTGGCGTAGTGGTTAGCGTGCTGGACAATTCACATTATATGTTCACGTTCGCGCCGACCTACCGTAGTTGTTTTTTTTTGTTTGTTTTTTTTCCTAAACAGCTGGAATGGACTTTTCTTAGTGGCCGAACTGTTAACGTTGCAGATGTTTTTTTGTTTGTTTTTTTTTCACACTTTATTTTCCTACTTTTACTCATGACTCCGGGTTTGATCCTTCCTACTTACCTACCATAACATTTTTTAAAACTCCCGCCGTCCCGGAAACAAACACTCGGGCAACGCCGGGTACCCCCGCTAGTATGTAATATTTTGTTTTATATTGATATGTATGAGTTTGTTGTATATTTATATATGTATATTATTTTCTTATATATTTATATATATTATTTTGTTGTATGTTTATATATATATATCATTTTTTGTATATTTATATATATCGCTGCATATTTATATATACATATATATTATTTTGTTGTATATTTATATATATTGTTTTTTCATGTATATATTTATATATTATTTTTTATATTTATATATGTTATTTTGTTGCATATTTATATGTGTTAATCTGTTGGATATTTATATATGTTATTTTGTTGTATATTTATATATATATATTATTTTGTTGTATATTTATATGTATAATTTTTTTGTATATTTATATATGTTATTCTGTTGTATATTTATATATATATTATTTTGTTGTATACATATATATATTATTTTGTTGTATATTTATATATGTTATTTTGTTGTATATTTATATGTATTTTGTTGTATATTTATATGTATTATTTTGTTGTATATGTTTATATATATTTTTGTTGTATATTTATATATATTCCTTTGTTGTATATTTATATATATATATATTATTTTGTTGTATATTTATATATATATGTATTATATTGTTGTATGTTTATATATATATATTATTTTGTTGTATATTTATATATATATATTATTTTGTTGTGTATTTATATATATATTATTTTGTTGTATATGTATATAGGTTATTTGTTGTATATCCATATCTATTATTTTGTTGTACATTTATATATATATATTATTTTGTTGTATATTTATATATGTATTATTTTGTTTATATTTACATATATTATTTTGTTGTATATTTATATATATCATTTTGTTGTATATTTATATATATATATATTATGTTGTTGTATATATATATATATATATTATTTTGTTGTATATTTATATATATATATTATTTTGTTGTATATTTATATATATATATATTATTTTGTTGTATATTCATATATGTTATTTTGTTGTATATTTATATATATATTATTTTGTTTTACATTTATATGTATGGTTTTGTTTTATATATTATATATATATATATCATTGTGTTGTATATTTGTAGATCTATTATTTTGTTGTATATTTATATATATATATATTATTTTGTTGTATATTTATATATATTATTTTGTTGTATATTCATATATGTTATTTTGTTGCATATTTATATATGTTATTGTGTTGTATATTTATATATATATTATTTTGTTGTATATTTATATATATTATTTTGTTGTATATATATATTATATTGTTGTATATTTATATATATTATTTTGTTGTATATTTATATATATTATTTTTGTGTGTTATATACATTATTTTGTTGTATATTTATATATGTTATTTTGTTGTATATTTATATATATTATTTTGTTGTATATTTGTATAAATTATTATATTGTATATTTATATATATTATTTTGTTGTATATTTATATATATATATTATTTTGTTGTATATTTATATATATATATATGTATTATTTTGTTGTATATTTATATGTATATATATTATTTTGTTTTATATTTATATATATATTATTTTGTTGTATATTTTTATATATATTTTTTTGTTGTATATGTATATATGTTATTTGTTGTATATCCATATATATTATTTTGTTGTATATTTATATATATATATATATATATTATTTTGTTGTATATTTATATATGTATTATTTTGTTTTATATTTACATATATTATTTTGTTGTATATTTGTATATATTTAGTTGTATATTTATATATATCATTTTGTTGTATATTTATATATATATTATTTTGTTGTATATTTATATATATTTATTATTTTGTTGTATATTTATATATATATATATTATTTTGTTGTATATTCATATATGTTATTTTGTTGTATATTTATATATATTATTTTGTTTTACATTTATATGTATGGTTTTGTTGTATATTTATATATATATTTTTGTTGTATATCTATATATATATCATTCTGTTGTATATTTGTATATATATTATTTTGTTGTATATGTATATATATATATTTTTGTTGTATATTTATATATATTATTTTGTTGTATATTTATATATGTTATTTTGTTGCATATTTATATATGTTATTTTGTTGTATATTTATATATATATATTATTTTGTTGTATATTTATATATATTATTTTGTTGTATATATATATATATATTATATTGTTTTATATTTATATATATTATTTTTTGTATATTTATATATATTATTTTGTTTTTGTTATATACATTATTTTGTTGTATATTTATATATGTTATTTTGTTGTATATTTATATATTTTATTTTGTTGTATATTTGTATAAATTATTATATTGTATATTTATATATATTATTTTGTGCTATATTTATATATATTATTTTATTGTATATTTATATATATTATTTTGTTGTACATTCATATATGTTATATAATATATGAATAATATATGTTATATATATAAATAAATAAATCGAAAATACAAAAAAAAAATCTTCGTAAATTACGAACCCGTCACAAAACGAAAAGATAATTTTCCAAAAATCACGTTAATTGACTGAGTATTCTTTTTTTTTACATATATAGAACTTTTTTAACGATGTTTAGTGATTATATTAGTAAGTTGTAGCCATTAGATGACGCGGTAGTTCATTCAAACATATATTTATTTTTCATTAAACATGGCGTATTAAAACCAAATATCCCGCTCGTTCACATAAGTTGATGTTCTTAGTTAAAAGTCCTTGATGAATTTACGTGATTTCAGAATGTGGCATTTTCGTTCGTACATGCGCTTGGTACGTACATCGTAATGATTATTTCTGAGATGTTTGTAATTTTTAAAAGTTAGGCTGAACTCTGGACTTGTTCCGAAAACATTTTTGTGGTTGTTCAAAAAATATATATATCAAAAAATATAATTATTTTATGTAAAATCTATGCAGAAAAATGTTACGCGATAATTAAAATTAATATTTTTTATTGAAAACATTGTATGGGAGAATCACGTTGACACACCGGTTCCCGATGGATCATCGAAATAAAGCAGTACTACATGGGCAACCATTTGGGACTTCCAGGGTTGTATGTTCTCTCCGCTTATCTCGGCATTGTTTCCATTCGTCTTCTTTCCTTGCCAATGAACCCAAACAGTGCCTATTCAGAAGATGAAGATTGGAGATTGGAGAAGGTGAGTATTGCGCAACCCTTGCCTCAAAATTATACGAGCAGCTGCCTCTATAGGGAGTATCCTTTGACTTTCAAAACTGACTGGAAGCAGCGGTAGGTGTATCAGAATTTTTGTAGGAATTTTTGACACCTCTAACACGAAACTACAAATGAAAAACTCGTAATTTCTCTTTTAAAAGTGGGTTGTTTATTTTCTTTATGGATTATACTTCCAAAATAAACTATTAAAGTTGTTTTAAAAGTAATAGAAATAATTTTTTATTGTTTAAAAAACAGTAATGGAATTAACTGAATGTTACGAGTTCAGTATTTTTCAATTTTTAAACTTTAAAAATCTATCAAAATTTTTCTATTGATTCTATTTTTACGATATTTTCAGGATCAATGTGAATTTTATGCTTTTTCCAATAAACCGAATATAATATTTTAGACAAACGTTTTTTTTAATTCACGCCCCCCCCCATTTTCAAATGTATATTAAAAAGTAAATAATTAATTCATGTACCAAAGTTTTATATATCATAAATTGAAGATTAAAGATCAATAAATAATATATTCAAATTTAAAACAAAAAATAGTGTTTTTTATAAATTTACCTGTTAAGTCCGAAGTTTTAAACCTTAAAAAAAAAAAAACGTTCTTTATTTATTTTATTTTTTTAATGAAACCTTGGTCCTTGCTCCTTTAATTGAAAAAAAATAGGGCTAGAATTACATTTTTCGAGGAGTTATAAGCTTGGAAAGAGAGCGGGTGGAATTATTCAATAGTTTTCACGAAATTTCTGACACTGCTAAAGCAGCGGTACTGTATATTCCTTTTTTACTGATTTATTATGCCTGTGAGTTATATCAATTATCAATTGTTCGCAGGGCTGGAAATAAACAAATAATACTATGAAGTCCTTTTTTATTTATTTTTCACTTTCTTCTATTCTTTATTCATATCAAACCTTGTGGAGTAAATAATTGTTTGCTTAGTAATGATACCCCCCAAATAACATCATCAGCAAAATAAATAAATAAATAAATAAATAAATAAAAATGAAAAAACAATATTAAAATAAAAATATGAAAATTGTATCATCAAAAATTTAATAAAACATATTTTAGGGCTTTGTGAAATTTTCTTTCGGAAGATACAAAATGTGAAGGGAAATCTTAGGTTAAGCCGAAATAATAAGTTTAAAATCAATCGAAACATTGAACAAGTAGTTTTAAAGACATTTTCTTTTTGTGGGAAGGGGTATTTTTGATTGTAAATTCTTTGCCCGTCCACCTAAAAAAATAGAATCTCATTTTATTTTTTGGGAGTGGGGAAGTGGGATCGACTTAAAAGGAGATTCTATTTTGTTTAAACAATTACGTGTGAACACCCTTAAAAAAAACTTAGCCGACGCGCACAACATTTATCTCCCACAGCAAAAGAAAATGCTGGTGTACTGTACTACTGCCCTAGACGGAATGGGTAATAAAAAAATTAGGAAAAAAAATGGCGAATCATATTACGTTTAAATTTCAAAATTCATTTTCTTTTTCATTTTTTACGCCAGAGTGTTCGCACGCAATCACCTACAAAAGTAGAATCTAATTTATTTTTAGTTTATTTTATTCGGTGAGACAGAAGTCCAGTAGAAAACTTCAATCTATAAATTACCTTTTTTTACCAACCCATTATATAACTGATAATTTCGAGTATAGGAATGCATAGAGTGAGGGAAAGGTCTCTCTCTCTCTCTCTCTTTCTCTCTCTCTCTCTCTCTCTTTCTGTCATTTGTACTATTCTATCTATAATTGTCTGTCTGTTTCTGTCTCTATCTCTGTCTCTCTGTCTCTGCCTCTCTGTCTGCGTCTCTCTCTCTCACTCTCTCTCTCTCTCACTCTATCTTGTTATCTATTGGTCTTATTCATATTGACTGCCCCCCTCAATTCTTCTTTCCATCTTCGTTTCCTCTTTGTACCTTTCTTTCTTTTGCTCTCCGCCCATCCGGGTAAAATGAGGGTGGGCATCTGGACACACCTTCCTCTTCCTATTGGTCAGTTACACACGTACTTAAGTAGTGGATTGGTTGTAGGCCACACCCACCACAGATCAGTCACAGCGCGACAACAAAACAAAACAAAAATGTAAGTTTCCTCACTTCCACTACTCTTCTCGTTTGAATGGATAAATTACACGGCCGTATTGGTGAGACTAGACGTATTGCACAAGAGTAAAAGCTAGTCCATATATCTATGCTATCCTCTCCCCCTACCAATCGGTCTGTCGCGTCTGTTTGAATAAACCGCGCAAGTCCACACTTCAACCTAATTAAAAATAACAAAAATACAGAAAGAAAAAACACATGATGTACGTATAGGCCAAGGAGACAAAACGTCATATCCCAAAAATTGCGTAGTTCTTTTGTATATATAGAAACTTATTTTTTAAAGAATTTTACTCATTGTAAAAGTAAATCGAAGCCATTAAAAGATAGGTTTTGATCTAGATAGTTCGAATTGAATTATCTTTTTTTCTACTTGTTAATTATGGCGGGTTAAGGCAGAACGTCTGGCTTACTCATAAGATTTGATTTTCTTAATAAACAAAATAATAATAATTGATGAATTTATGTGATTTTCAGAATATGACAGTTTTGTCCACTGGAAGCATGTACACCTTAAATATTTTTATGTATATTCTGTATTTTTTTTTTTTAATTCATTTTTAAAAAAAAATTATTTAAGTCTGTACTTGCCCCAAATTAACTTATTTAAGTTTATATGTGAAACAAAATATAGGTAACAAATCAAACCCGAAAATCTTAACTTGTTTCCACATTAGAAAACATTAGAAGAACATTAGTTCTAAACAGGGTAAGATTTTAGCGCGACGAAAATACAACTCGCTTAACAAGGGTCCCTCTGGGTTAAAAAAAAAAAAGATAAGATATTAGCTCAGCCTGGAACAAGTATTTTTCACTGGCGAAGGAAGGACTTAAATTATTACGTTTCAAAGAAAAAGTATTCCTTTAAACAAATGACGAACAAGGCTATCAGAAGTTGTTCGGTAAATGGGTGTCGTTGGGTATCCTCTGCTTATCCTTTTTTAGTCCAATATTTAGCTAGAATTCACGCAGTCATAACAATACCACATTTACTCTAGGGGCAAACTACACATGAATTTGCTGTGAAAGTCAACTGTACACCCACGCACACGTTAATTCACAAACACACACATATGTAGAGACATAGACATATTATTCACACACACACACACACACACACACACACACATATATATATGCGGCATAATCACGTTGACACACCGGTTCTCGTCAGATCACCGAAGTTAAGCAACGTTGAGCCTGGCTAATACCAGATGGGTGACCATTTGGGAATTCTAGACGCTGTATGTGCTCTCCGCTTATCTCGACATTGTTTCCAGTCGTCTTGTACCTCAACTTGCCACTGGTATACAACAATGTTGACTCAGGAGAGGCGTGGTTGAGGATTGCGCAACTCTTGCCACACAAATTTCACGCGCAGGCACCCTTACAGTGGGTATCCATAGTGTGTCAAGACTGAAGGAAGCCTTTATATATATATATATATATATATATATATATATATATATATATATATATATATATATATATATATATTCGCTTACTAAAAACACATGGACGCAAACCCAAGTTTTCCATTTTTATAATATATATATATATATATATATATATATATATATATATATATATATATATATACACACACATCACTGGCGCAGCCACGCTAAAGAGTCGTTAAACAAGGAAATTGTGGCATTGATAATTACTTAACACCCACCAACATACATGTGCGTACATGTACATATATATATATATATATATATATGTATATATATATATATATATATATACATATATATATATGATTACTTCTTTTAATCACATAAATTAATATACGAAGATATAATTCAATGCGCGAGTTTTTTCAGTATTTACTCTCACAGTGTTCAATGCATAGATAGAGCAAGGTAGTAAGTTATGAAAATATAGATGGCAATAAAGCTACACACAGTATTTGTGCGTTTCATAGACGCCTGAAGTATTCCCACGATAATGAAATGCGGAATATTCTGTTAAGCTTTATTGCCATATATATTTTCATAATTTACTATATATATATATATATACGTGTGTGTGTGTGTGTGTGTGTGCGTGTGTGGGTGTGTGTGTGTGTGACTAAGCAGATAAAACGGAAATAAAAATAATATGTACGATATCAATATATATATATATATATATATATATATACACTAGTTCAACTACGTTGATGAGTCGTTAATCGAGGAACATGTACGATGGATAATGACTTAAAACGCTCGTGCACCACACACACACACACACACACACATATATATATATGCATATATATATATGCATATATATATACACACACACACATATATATACATATATATATGCATACATATATATGTTGTTTATTTATTTTTGTTAGCTATACTCTTTGAATGAATTCAATTATTTTTATGAAAGTGCATTTTTATCTGATTGCGATTTGGTAATAATATTCCCTTTGATCAATTTGGTACCCCTAAATATGAAGGCACACACTTATGATAAAAAATGCTATTTTTTATCTGTCTCGTTTTATATCTATCTGTTTTCATTTATACGTGAATAATTATATATCAATATTATACAAACACACAAACATAATATATATATATATATATATATATATATATATATATATATATATATATATATATATATAAGAATTTGATCAGAACTGTCTTTTTTAACCAGTGCTCCTAAAGTAACACTAACCGCTATTATATTTTTATTTAGCCAACAGCCAGTTTTGTTCAGTTAAAATTTGAAAGAATACCGGAATGGTGTATCATGTCATTTACAGGCACACGGTTTAACCTACCTGTGTCGCAATCTAGTGAGGCAGGCGTTTTAAGTTGGGACTTAAACTGGAATTCTAGTGGATGGAATCAATGATTATAATCTATAATAATAGATAAACAAGAGAGTCCTGCATCAGAAAATTTTGGATATTCATAAAAGTATTATGAGCTGTCAAACGAAACTCCATTCATTACTGCATGAATACATGAATTCCACTTAATTGCATTATTTATTGATATTAATGAAATTACTGAAATTTTGATTGCATCTTTAAAATTCTATAATTACTTAACATTCAGTTAATACCGAGTTAAAAAAGACAGAGTAATTATTGTTTAAAAAAAGGGGGCGAGGATAAAGAGGAATAGACAATTGATTATGAATGTTTGAGATAACACCAGGGATAGTTTTTTTCTTTATTCCTCGCCCTGTCGTCACCTCGCACACGGCTTGGTCATTTGCATACGCTCTGTTACACGTTAGATTTGGTAAAATGTAAAGAACGGCTTCTTCTACCCTCAAAAAAGAACGAAACAGTAAACGAATTGTAGTTTACTTATATATAAACTTAACCCTAGACTATAATATATTCGCTTAGGCCGGTCGTCCAATATGCTTTTCGATCTATATCTGTTTTCACTGTCTCGATATATACAATTGGCAGCGAGAAAACTATTCAGCCAATTTTGGATCTAAATATTGGGAATTTTACATAAAGTATATTCAGATATGCAGCAAGATTTTAATCAGTTTTGGGGGGAAGATTTGGCTGCAAATAGGTCAAAGATTATAGAGTAAACCTTTGCAGATTCCACCAAACTCCTCCGTCAATTTTGAGTCTAGACACTTGGAATTTTAGATGTAGGTTACCTGAGCTTGAATCAAACTGTTTAATATATATATATGCATATGCACAGAAAGTTATGAACAGTACATAGAGCAGGAGAAAAGCTGGGCAGAACTGTTAGTCGTATATAAATGTAGAGTGCGAAGTCCATCAACTGACTAATAATGGCTGAGGTTTGAGCTGTTGAATTTCTTGTACATTGGTTACTATTATTGCGGTTGTTTATGTGTTATATCCTCGTAAAATGACATCTGATTGCCCAAAGGAGGATTAAGTAGTCACTGGTAGCGACATGTTTTAAAAATGGCCAGAATATGACATTGCAGTGTCATGAAATTCACCTGTCCCCTTCTGCACTGTTGATAAATCTAAAATGTCAACAACAAATGTAGCGACCCTGTCCTTATTTTAGCCCTTGGGGGATAAACTCCTTTTCTGCAGGTGCTTCTTTAAATCACGCCACAAAATTAAGAACTAGCATCAATCAATCCTTCACAGTAAATCCAACCTCTTACAACCAGACAGATACACACCGAAAAAAACACACACACAAACACGCATACATACATACATGCATACACACGCACATATATATATATATATATATATATATATATATATATATATATATATATATAGTCATCCACATACAGTATTGTTTCGCTGTTTCACAGCTCATCGGTGCGGTTAGACAACCAACCACCTCAAATATCAGTACCAGATGAAAGGCCATTTGGCAAATTAGGTGTTGTATGTACCGCGCCGGTGACGTAAAAAGTTTCAGGTTAAGTATCTGGAGGTGAGTTTAATCCACTGAGAGGAATTAATGCTTATGGCAGCCGTTGAGGTGATCCAAAGTTAGCAGTTCAACCAAAAAGTGCGATTGAGCCTGCGCAAAACATTCCGAGCAATTTAGTTGTGGCAGAGCTCATACATCGAAATCGCCGGTAGAGTGAATCAGTCATATAGTAATTTTTATAATAGAGTACAATTAAGCTGCAAAGAATATTTCGCGTTTCTAACTGCAGGGAATAGCAAGGCAAGAATGGATGAAATTACTTAAATCTTGTGTTCATATATATACACGTGGTCGCCAATCTAGTAAGTTAACCAATCTTATTCATCATTACTCAAGCCCACGGGCATTTGTATTCATCAGCTACTAACTGTGCTCCGCTTATATATATATATATATATATATATATATATATATATATATATAGACATATATATATATATATATATATATATATATATATTCAGATGAAATATGTTTTTAACTCCTTTTCATAGTGTTTTCTAACATGTTTTATTAACTGTTTGCTTGTATAAATGTGTGTATATATATGTATATATATATATGTATATAATTATATATGTATATATAATTATGTATATCTATGTATGTATATATATGTATGTATGTGTATACGTACGTATATATGTATGCATATGCATTTATGTGCATGTATGTATATATCTATGCATGTATATATATATATATGTATATATGTATATACATATATATATATGTATGTATATGTATATATATGTATGTATATGTATGCATATATATGTATGTATATATATGTATGTGTATATGTATGTATATATGTATGTATATGTATGTGTATATAGGTATGTATATATATATATGTATGCATATATATGTATGTATATATGCATGTATGTATATATATATATGTATTTATATATAAAATAAAATAAAAAATTCCAATTAAATTTACCAAAATTATCCAAGATGGTAAAACTTAAATACATTATAAATATTAAAGAATTAATATTTATAAAGTTATCTCAACCAAGCTCGATTTTACCGTCATTGGATTATTTATCTTTTACCAGACTATCCATTCATGTGTAGGCCCTGTCGGTTGGGCATTAGAATACGACGACTGCCCCCTGCAGAGGGTAAGAGTCCCTCAATGGGGGTCCTGGATATGACCTTTTACTATATCCAGTGGTGAGGGCCCCAGCTTGCGGGCTTTGAGGAGTGTGGAGCCACCCTTTAATTACCATTGCTCCCAGGCCAACTCTGACCCAGAATGGTAGTACCTGTTAGGGTCCCAACTATGGGTTAAATAGAAACCGACGTGAAAACAACAAATATATTCTATTAAAAAAAAATGTCTTCAAAATCTTTGGATTCGGCATTAAATAACCCGAAAGGGTTGATATGCCGTAAAACAAAAACAACCAACCAACCATTCCCGTGTAATCACCATTGTCTTCATCATATTCCTTCTGCTTCTTTTTGTTATCAAGTAATATATTTGATTTACTTGTTGTTTCATCAAATACTTTTGCATGCAAAATCCGATACCGCATTTTGCTAATTCCTACCCTCTGATGAGAAGGAAAGTATTTCTTCGAAACTTCGCGGATTATGGACTATCCACTTTTCTAGTGTTTCCTTTTCAGATTAAATATGTTTTAACTCATTTCAAAGTGTTTTTAACATGTTTTATTAACTATTAACTCTTATATATTTATGTATACACATATGTATATATATATACATATATATGTATATATATATACATATATATATACATATATATATACATATATATATATATATATGTATATTACCATTTTATCTATTTAGTTACATATGTTTCGGATGTTGGGCCATGTTTACGATCCAACAGCCTCGTCCCACCTTGAAGAAATGGTTGTTAGTATTTGGAAGATGTGTTTTAGAGGAAATACTAGAAAGAAAAGGTGTGTGGGGGGGGGGAAGAGATAATAAGGGTGAAGGAGACGTGTATCGACAATATTTAAGTTTTGAAGGTTAAAATACATCAGATTGTAGTGTGTGTAGGGGGCCGTTGATTCAGGTAGGCGTGGGTGGAGATATATGGATATAAGGATGGGGAGGGGGGGGAGAATGGTAAAAAAGGAGGTAAGGTGAGGAGGGGGGATTTTAACTTTTAGTTTTTAAAATATTTACTGCTTTTGATTGTTTAGTTAGGTATATGAAATAGATGAGAAAGAGAGGAGAGAGAGAGAGAGAGAAAGTGTTTGTGTAAGTGTCATATGTGTTTGATTAGTAAAAGGTTCTATTTAGAATGTTCGTGGCTATGAGTCGACTCGTTCATTTCAGTTGACGATGAGTTGTTTTTAAGTAGTTAAGTGTTAATACACACGCTAACGCACTCGCAAATACGCATACATACACACAGATACATATGTACATTTCTACACATCCACATACACACACATACGCACATACACATATATATAAACAATGTATATGCAGACATATAGGTATTATTATACAAACACCGTGACAGCGTTAGGGTTAGGGTTAGGGTTAGGGTTTAGGGTTAGGATTAGGGTTAGGGTTAGGGTTAGGGTTAGGGTTTAGGGTTAGGGTTAGGGTTAGGGTTAGGGTTAATTCGCTGTCACGGTGTTTGTATAAATTTACCGAAATATATGCATCTATATGCAGATATACACACATACACACAACTCCTATACACATATACATAATCATATACATATATGTATATATGTATACATATGTACATATATGTATATATACATACACACCTACATATATACATATACGTGGAGATGTAGATCACCAGTAAGAAGTAGATGTACATACACATACATGATGATTATGATGATGATTGCAACGTCTTGTCGGACGAGTGCCACTCCCTCAAACATTTAAAATCCATGAGCCCAAATACCTGAGGGAGTATCTATACAAGGATGATGTTACAGAGTCTTAGCTTTGTACGACAGCTAAGTCTCTCTCTCTCTCTCGGTTCAAAATGCTGAGATCCAGCAACAAGCAAGAGCAAGATAGCCAGCAACAAATTAAACTGCAGACCAGCTTAATGCGGGTACTGGTCCTCCGCTTTATTTTTTTTTTTTAAATCAGAGATTTGCTTCTCCTAGAGAGGTTGCCTTCACCACGGCTTACGGGAGCCCTCTCCACCCCAATACACATATATACACACACAAATATACACGGTGCTAGTTGGCCGTTGACACAGAAAAAGAGTTCATTCGCCCTACACATACATACATACATACATACATACATACATACATACATACACGCACATATGTATTATGTATGTATATGTAAGTAGGTATATATGTATGTGTGTATATATACGTATGTTTGTTTACGGAAATCGCTCAATCTTGCAATACTAGATCTACGCTTTACAAGGAATGGACACGCATTCTTTTGTTTATTTCAAAACGTGCGGTTTTATTTGAAACGTTGGCGTACAATAATTTGTAAAACGAACAAACAAAACATAGGCGATACCATAGATAATCGATGTGTAGTGCCATTTTGCTTTCTAATCCTAACCATACATGGTTCGAACGCATATATTTGATGCAGCAGTAACCCTTTTTCGATCACATGCGAATTAATTGCCGTTATAGCAAGCACCTTACACCATACGTCTAATTTAAAAATTTAAGAGAATGGACAACTTTGTTAGAATTAAATAGTAATAAAAAAAGGATTAAAATATTTTTTTTTTTAAAAACAATCAGATGTTGTCCGGTCGTAAAACATGCATTAATATTATATTTCAATTATTCCAGAATTATTATTTATTCATAAACAACAATACCGTAATATTAAACGTAATCTTAAATTCTTGAAAGAATTTAGTAAAAAAAATAAACAAAAAAAAAACGGAAAGAAACTGAGACTTGCGTGTGAGTATTATGTTAGTTTTTCTTTCTAACCAGTTCACTTCTTGTAAGTAAAAAAAAAATACCTGGGCTTAGATCGAAATAAAACATAAAGATAGCGAGTCAAGTACGATAACATTAGGCCAGCCTAACAGGATCTTTACAAAGTGTTTTCAAACCTACTAATTATTAAGATAAGGAATCTAGCATTTGAACAACTCACACATGCGCATTTGCGAAACCTGATCAAAACGTCAAAACCTGATCAATTTATTTTCAATTTTATTCTTCTAAGCAATTGACAAATAGATAAAAATCTGTTGACCCCCCTCCCTAAATAACAATATTTCAGTTTTTATCTCTTAGTATCCCTATTTTTTCGGGTGAGAAGCTATTAAAAAGTTTTCCACATGTCTGCATACCCTATATACCAAGTTTGCAGATCAAGCATTCCTCCAGTATATAGTTTGGGAACTATCCTCTCTCACACGCATTCTCACTTTTATAGATATACTAGACTACCCGTGACCCGTTTGGTCAGTATGTTATATTAGCTATGGAATTAATGTATGAGCGTGACACTTGTGACGTTAAGAAACTATTTTTGTGACATAACAGAAACATTTCTATGAAAGTATATTAAAATGAAAAGAGAATATAGATAGGTTTCTATGAGTCGTTCTGTACAGCCAATCAATTATAAGTGGTTTGCCATACTTATATGTGAATGTGCACTGAACAGATACCATAATACTTAAAGTTTAATTTAAATTTTGATATATATTTTTTAAAATGAAATTGTTAGTTACAAGTAAAGAACAGTTAAAACACTCTCCCAATGTTTAGGATGACTTTTTAAATAGAAAATGCAAATAAAATGTAACTTTTATTTATTCATTTTAAACAAACATTCATGACTCATTGGGTCAAATATTTGATTTATTTGTTAATAAATAATAAGGTCGATAAAACAAATTAAAACAATACGGAAATAAACGATGTAAAAACAAAAGCAAAAAGTATTAACAATTGTTTTTTTTTGGATAATTTAAACGCGAAAAAAAAAACAATTGGGACACTGAAAACATACACAGTAATGCAATACGTTTTATTGCCACGTTGATTATTTATTTGTAACGCAAATTAAAAAAAACATATTTTCGGGGTTATTTATTTATGTTGGTAGTCTAGAAGAAAATGTATGAATGTTTTTTTTAAGTGTATTAAAAATAGATTTATATTATTATTTATATTATTTATATTATTTATATTAAAGTTTCAATTAGATAAACTACTCCAAGCGATAAGATGGAACGATCCTATAATTAATAAATATACTGTAAACAAAACTGAGAATGCGTCGACAAGGAACATTAGGAATAAACACCGGTTTTGAATCGTAAAGGGTTATTAAAGCCATTTTTTTCCTTTTGTTCTCTCTATTTTTTTCGCTTCTCTCCCATAAACCAAGAAAAAAAAATTACGGTCCGATTAAAAGTATCCTTTTGCCAATCTGCTTTTTTGTTTCTTTAACGTACAACGCAATATGTGTGACTACTCGGATTTTACTTCCGTTTTTGACAACTTTAATCGCAGAATCTGACTATGAGCTTTATTTATTAGTACTTCCCACTAAAAACTCATTATCAAATAACAAACAATTTCTTTGTTACCATTAATTATTCGAACCAACGATACTGTGATATTACTTGCATTTTACTTATAAAACAACCCCCCTCCAAAAAAAAAAAGAAATAAATAAATAAACGCGCTAAATGTCCGATTAAGATTATATTGTTTTGTTTTGCATTTCTTTTTTTTCGTAAGGCGCACACTGCGGGACTATTAAGTTTATACTTCCGGTTTTGACGACTCCAACCGGGGAATATAACTATAAGCTTCATTTATTACTGCTTTCAACTACACATTTTTTTTAAAACTAACATCTCATTTCTTACAAATTACTATTACAACGCAACTATATCGTGAAATTACTTGCATTACACCTGGAAATAATAATAATAATAATAATAATAATAATAATAATAATAATAATAATATTCCGACGCAAGGAGATCGTGAAATTACTTGTATTACACTTGAAAATAAAAACCAAAAAAAATACCATAAACTGCGTGACTACGCGGTTCTTACTTCCGGTTTAAACGACTCTAACCGACGATTCTAACTATGCGCATTTACTATTTTATTTTATTATTTACATATTTAGATCGTTTAATTACTTGCATTCAAATTGAAAAACAAATACAAAATAAATAACCATATAACGGTCTGATTAAGATCAGAAAATTATGACTGCTTCTTCTTTGTTAAACAATACTGTACGTGTTTAAATTAACATTTATGAATGCTTCATCTTCAATAACGAAATTACATTTGCTAAAAAAACTCTGACACTGTTTTAGATAGTTTTTAACTTATTTACCCAAAGTCCCCGACAATTTGGCTTTTCCAAACACAGACATAAACACTGTGTTCTTCGAGATGATTCAACATTTTACATTAAATAAAAACATTAAAATGTCTAACCATTACGTATTGCAAGAGTACAAATTCTTACATTTACACATTTTTTTCTTTCTTTTTTTTTTCTTTTTTTTGTGGGAGTCGATTGCTGTACTAAGAATATTAGAAACATGCATTTTCTCTTTTTATTAGACTTTTCCATTACACAAAATTGAGCCACAGCAACGCGTAATTAGTAAATTATTATATACCTATATACCAGTGATGGGCGATCGGTACATGTGATGAAGGGCCTGCCTGAGACAGAACATTTTTCCCGCCACTTCACATAAAGAGCTTAGCTCAATCGAGCAATTACCAAATAGGGACTGATTCAATTAAATGTGCCAGGCTTTTCCAGGATTGACTATGGTGTAGTTAAAAACTGGCATCTTTGACAGAACTTAGATCCTGCAGCTCATCATAGATCTAAAGTTCGAAAACTTAATGAATGAAGTGGAAGACATTTGGTCTGGTAGTGAAGAACTGTTTATGCAACTATGTAGAATGTTTCGAAAACCTGCTGACTGCTTTCAGAAATCTGGGCTGCAACAGGAGTGTTAAGATGCATGACCAATTTCTACATATGGACCTATTTTTAATGAGAACCTGGGTTCTAGGTGTGACGAGCAGGAGTCATCATTCGATCAGAACCTGTAAGAGATGCGGGCCAGGTGTCGGGGTTGCTCGAATGCAGGCCTGAGAACTGAGTACTGTTGAAATCTTAAGACAGACTATTACTATCGCTGATCATTCCAGGAGTTCGGGAAATGAAAGTCCAAGCCTTGAAGTTTGGACAATGGTGAAGCAACATACAATTTAGGTGTGCCATAGTTTTATCATTTATTTATATTATTTAGTTTACAGTAAATATGTTTCTATCAGGTAATCAATATGTTGGAAAAACATTTATTCTCTTAAAAACATATTTAGGGTGATATGTGTTGAGAGAAATCAGCTGATAATGCCACAAAAATATAATCGATTTTGTTATATTTTCTTTTTTAAATACAATTAACACAAAAACCTGAGAAACCCTAAATCAATTGTACAAAACTATCCAACATTCAAAAAGTTAAAAAAAAAAAAAAAAGTATTACCTAGTGTGATTATAATTTGATAATTAACTTTTCGTCTGTTTTTTTAAAGTTCTACCAGATCCCATAAAGTTAAAAAGGAAAACTCATACACATTTGTAAGCGATTAGTAATATAATTTATTTCCTGCTGGGACAGGAATTTCCAGGTGCATTTTAAATTGCTATTGGATTTGGCAGAACTTTGAAAGATAAGGTAATAGGTTAATTGTCGAAATACAATAATCTATAAAATAAAACTAATAATTCTTTTCTTATTTTAATTCACTAATAAAATTAACTAAAAGAATATATATATATATATATATATATATATATATATTTGTAGTCATCTATATATGTATATATATACAAGAAAAACAGACATTTTAGCTCGTTAAAAACGAATAATATTTATTGGCCGTAGATTAAGGATGGGTGCTTGACGCCAAATTTATGGTTAAATCGTTAAAGTTATGTTCACTTTTGCATTTAAATACTAAACTCTATTAATCCCTATTAACCCGTTACTGGGCGGGAAACGGGCGTCATTATACTGAGTTCGTTGAATCTTATCCGACCATAGCTATATACAAGATTTTAGCCAGATCGGCGTATTAATTTCCTAGAAAACATATAAAGTAAATGTGGTATTGTGATAACTAATCCCTATAATTTGCTCTCTATCTCTAACGCTGCATAGAATGGACACTATAATACTAAGTTCACTGTACCGTATTATAACCAAAGTCAATATAAAATTTCAGGCAAATCGGTCCAATTGTTTCATAAGAAAAAGTCAAACGGACAGACAAACTGATGTGACATAAAACATAAAAGTTATTGTTTATTAACTCTTGTATCCACTGTGCCGCGTGCCCATGTTCTGAAATTCCGTACATACTCCAAAATTCGACGTAAAGACTTTCAAGTTCACAAAAATAAAATTGAAGAAGTGTCATTAGCCGAAACGTTGCAAGAATAGTGGGATAATCGTTTGAATAATCCAAAAGAACAGAAACCCATCAGCAAGTACCGTTAAGGTTACGGATACATTACTAGGTTAAGTGGCGTTCTTCTGGTGATTAAATGATCATCGTATGTGCCGGCCTTACAAAGAATACAATTGCGAATAACTTAAAGCTTCTATCCGGTTCCGAAACATCATACTCCCGTGTATTAAATTAAAAGTTCCGTTCAAAATTTCGTACAGATTCCGGAATTCGGCAGAAAGATCTCCGTGTTCGACAATATACATTCGAAGAAGGACAAAGATTATATTGCCCGAAACGTTTCGAAAATAACCCAGTAGTCCTATTGTCTTTATCTTCTTATTTTTAGTAAAAAAACATAAATATACGTGGGTTTTGTTTACGTCATTTGCGCTAGTTGCGCTGGATAGGCTTCTCCAGCTTAAGGAAATGGCATGGTAATATCACCTGCACAATAGGTATCCAGGCGTATGTATATCCCAACCAGGGAGATGATTGCCTTTGTTTGTTTGTTTTTTTAAGTTTTTGCAAGAGAATGCAAATGTTCTCTAACAAACAGCGCCTGGTATTCCGAAATGGTCACTTATTTGGTAGTGACCAGGCTTTCGGAGATCTAACAAGAACCGGTGTAAACATTATTATACTATATTAAGACGCGCTTACATGAATATACACACAGCTATTTGAGAATCTGGATTGCAGCTATTCGAGAGGAAGTTATCAAAATCATGGGCTGGAAATTCAGTTGTTCTAATGAACGCTAATTGGTAATTAAGTGAACAAATCACCCATCTCTTTCTCCCTAATGCAATATTGATTCGGTCACTCTCTGTTATTTCTTAATGGCTCTGTGAGTATTCCAAGAAGGGATGACTGTTTCTTTCGTTAAGTAAGCATCTAACTTACATACTTTGCCTGCATACACCACAAAGATGTATGTAAATAAGATTGTTAAATATTAACTATCCTTGTACAGAAAAATTCACACACACACACACACGCACATATATATATATATACATATATATATATATATATATATATATATTTACGCGTGAATTGTATATATATATATATATACATATATATATATATATATATATATATATATATATATATATATATATACTATATTGGCTCATTGGAAGTATTATTATTTATTTAATCTATTTGAGTTATTCCCCCTTTAACCTACTGGATGTATTTCGCGTTATGTTTCATATACGAATATGGATGTTGATGCTTTCCGCAATCTTGTATGTGGTAAGTGTTCGTAATAAATTAAGGATATTCGATGTACGTATTTAAGATACTCGAGGAACGTACGTTAGTATGGAATTAATCGCTCCGCTCTGGAATATATTTCGTCTGGACAACGCCGAGTAAATACAGTTAGTATATACGCTGCTCCGTATTTGGTGTTACCAAATTGATCAAAGGGAAATTATTCCCAATCTGCATATATATGTATATATATATATATATATATATATATATATATATATATATATATATATATATATATAAAGAGAGAGAGAGAGAAAGAAAGAGAGAGGGATAATATATATATATATATATATATATATATATATATATGTTTTATTTTTTTTATTACCGTTTTATCTGTTTAGTTACATATGTTTCGGATGCCGGACCTTGTTTACGATCCAGCAGCCTCGTCAGACTTTCTGTAAGGTCAGACGAGGCTGCTGGATCGTAAACATGGTCCGGGATCCGAAACATATGTAACTAAACAGATAAAACGGTAATAAAAGAATAAAACGCATATTTGCTCTGTAATAGTATTTAGCACTCTCTTCAGGTTTTTACTAATTACCAATTTTACTATATATATATATATATATATATATATATATATATATATATATATATATATTGTTGTCATCATCCTAGGCCGAGGGACCACGAAATATGTATCCCCAGAGGGCGCATGCGCGGTCGAGAAATAAGAGTTTTATGGTAAGGAAAGGTAGGTTTTTGAAAGATACTTAACCATTCTGTCAATCTTGTACGACGGTTATCGTACTTGACTCACTGTCTCTTGGTTTTGGTTTCGATTTTTGCTCGACTATTATATTTATTTTACTTACAAGAAGTTAATTGTTTAGAAGAAAAATAATACTTGCATGCACATGTCTCAGTTTCTTTCTGCTTTTTTGTTTGTTTTATTTTTTTTTTACTTCATTTTTTCTTTCATTTATCGCTACATTTAATACTTCCGGTATTTCTGTTTATAATACATAAGAAATTTTCAACATATAAAATGTAATATTTATGCGTGCTAGTATATATATATATATATATATATATATATATATATATATATATATATATATATATATATATATATATATATATATATAAACCGAACAATCAATTGCGATATCGGCATTGCATATAGAAATCATTATTTAACTTGCTTTAAACGTGATGGATGTTTTGAAATTAAAGTCTGTTTTAGAACTTTCAGCAATTACTGCAAAAGACTTATCGAAAACGCGAGTGTTATGTGCTCAGTTTATCAAAACTAAAGTGGAAGAACAAAGGCTTGGTTCCCATGAGTTGTGACAAATAACAAACAAATTTCTGAACAGACTCGAATTCTCTATTCCGGGTATCATTAATGAAAATTAGGTGATTCAGCATCTGACAAAGCCAAATTCTTTACCAAGCACTTTGTATAAAATTCAATTGAATGCAATCATGACGACCAACCTCGTGAATTTTCTTCGAAATCAGAAAAACATCTTAACGAATTCTACATTTCTCTTTGTGATGTTGTTACGCCCCTTAAGAACCTTGTCGTCAGCAAAGCAACTGGTCCTGATAATATTCTGTCATAATACTTTAAAGCACGTATTGTCACAAAGCTGTTTAATAATTGCATAAAAGAGAAATGCTTCCTCAACACTTTGGGAATCGGGATTAGTTTGCCCAGTATACAGTAATGCAGGAGATCGGCATTCTTTGTCTCAGTACAGACGAATTAGTCGTCTATGTGTTATGATTAAGTTGCTTGAATCCGAGAAATCGTCAACGATCTCAGCATAAACAGAGGACAGAAAAAGTGAAGAATCGCATCAGGACAGATACTACACTATGATCTCTGGTCGAAAAGAAGATGGTAAACCTCACGTGATTCTGAATGGATATCTCTATATGTATATATTTATATCTACATAATTACCTCTACGTATACGTATATAAAATGAGATCTATGCGTACTTGACCTTTTGGCTAAGATCAAAGTGCAGTATCTGTTCTTCAGATGCTGCACTTCCAATTCTTGTTCTTTTTCGGTGGAGGATCAGTCCTGATACATTTGTTTTTTGTAACTTTTCTTTACGTTAAAAAACGACCCTGGTGTCTAACTCTGTCCCGTGGGGAGGCATAGTAAATAGGTACATATATAAGCGCGCACATGTCTCTATGTGTGTGTGTGTGTGTGTGCGTGTGTGCGTGTGTGTGTGTGTGTGTGTGTGTGTGTGTGTGTGTGTGTGTGTGTGCAGGGAGTAGACAAGGGTCCAGTGTCCACATAATTCACCATGTATACAGATACAAAAGGAAAGTATATATTTCTATGTCCAAAATACAAAAAAACAAAAAAAAAACAACAAAAAAAAAACGCAATGACGAGAGAAGGTAAAGGAAGGTAAAGAAAAAGGGTGGGTCTGACCGGACTTTGCAAACCCCAACCATTCTAAAAAAAAAAATGTCGGCAAGAGAGAGGGGAGGGGCGGTGTCCTGGCAGAAATAGGTCAGTAATTATAAGAAATAGGTCAATCATTAATCTCAG
>NC_136513.1:24982500-24992500 GCF_053919585.1 Euprymna scolopes | reverse complement strand
TTATGATAAGTAAAATTTAACGGCGCGCAATATTGTTAATAATTCTTAGCACTATTTGAATTTTGGTTGTGAGTGTCCCCTGTAAAAATGGTATGGTGTAGGGATTGTTTTCATAGATATTATGTTTGCGATAAGCACACATATATACATATGAGAAAATCACACCTCCTACTGACAAGACGATCGCCAAAGTGTCCATGATGTCATTTCAACAGATCATTGAATTCTGGCGAATTTTCTCATCCGGGTGATAGCATTGCTCCTCTGTCAGAACACCCATTCCACTGATCAAGGTTTCTAAAATAATCTTACGATCATTAAATAGTGTTCAGTATTGATCAACGGCAAGGAGCGCGTATCGAATGGCAATGACACGAACCCCTCCAATAAAGAAAACAAAGGAAAAAACTAGCAGTCAAGATAGAAAGCATACTTAGGCCAACACAAAGAAACGTGAATTGACTCGTTACATAATTGCTAATGTACTCGGTAAACTTAGTTGTATGTCACGCCTTTCAGTCTTCAATGTGGGCAACATTAAGATTACAGTTGCGAATTATTCGGGCGTAAAAGATAAGAGGTATTATTATTTCTAATATCCCTCGTATCATTCTTTGCATAAACTTATATTTAACTAGTAGGGGGATGGGTGCCCGGTTATAAAATACGCTCAAATATGATATTTAAATTTGTCCAGATTTCGTATATATTATTACAGTGTCGTGATTTCAAAAGTGAAAAAAAAGTATTTGGGTGCCATTAGCTAGAATTGAAACCGCGAAACTGCAGCATTCAAAACTGGTGACGTTACCACTGTACCAATGTGACACGTATATTAACTGACTAAAACTAAAGATAAATGTACAAAAAATATAACATTTTTTTTCAATTTCGCCTATTTTTTTTAACACCTTAAAAACTATTTTTACCGGCATAAGATCTATAAAAATCTATAAATATCTATAAAAGAACGGTCCATAAACATCCAATCATTTGAAGTCACTAGCCCCGCTCTGCGATTTTTAGTTACGGTAGAGATAGAGTTTGAATATATGGAGACAGATAGTGAGACATACATACAAACAGACGTATAGGATTTTATATATTCGATTATGATCAGTACGAGGGCCGGAGGGGATATTTCCTAATAAATTCACCATTTTAATTTGGCGATGTACTAAGTATTGCTTTCATAATCTTACACTGTTAATATCTGCAATAAAGACATGAAACTTTCAGGTCATGAATATATGTTCAGTCAGCATAACAATGATATTTGCAAATCCCCTGCTACATTCGAATGAAAAAATAGGAGACATTACTGATATAACATTAATAGTCTAACTGAATCTACTGTGAAAAATTTCCCCCACTCTATATCTGTACCTAAATCAAAACGCGGATTCCATGAACAAAACTTCTTTCTTAGAATTGCACGCCTGTGGAACTCTGTTCCGTCTGCCTGCTTCCCTCCGGACTACAACTTGGATGTCTTCAAGTCCAATGTTAACAAATTCCTAATGAACCGCCCCCTTAATTAAACACTTCATCAAATCTCCACACTAACGTAATGTACTTGCAATAATCCTTATCCCTGAGTGGCTTCCGGGCCTTGATAAGTGGTGATCACTGTGTAACAAAAAAAAATATATCCACTCTTGTGATTTATACTTAGATATTGGAACAAATTAAAATAATACGGAGGTGAGATCGCATGTAATAATTTCAATCACACAGTCGTAATCAAAGACAGTGATTAGATATAAACTATCCTATCTGAGAGTATCATATTAGTAAAAGATATGAGATTTCCGACAAGCATTTCGGTAATATTATTTTCTGAATGGATGTTTGAATTCATTGAAACGAATCGCAAACAAAGTAAACAACTAAACAAATAAAGAGGGGCGAGATATTCCGGTAATGCCTCGGACCCTGGATTCTGCTTTCAGCAACACTGATGAGGCGGAAGCCAATAGAACACGTGTCATATATATATATATATATATATATATATATATATATATATATATATATATATATATATGGCGATTAAGCTACACTGAATATTCGGCGTTTCATCCACTCTAGGATTCGTTAGAGTGGATGAGACGCCGAATATTCAGTGTAGCTTAATCGGCATATATATTTTATAAATTACTAACTAGCTCTACCTACGTATTGAGCACTTTTGAAGTAAATACTTAAAGTTTACGCATAAATCTATACTTTCGTATAATAATTTTATGTGAGTAATTGAAGTAGTTATATATATATATATATATATATATATATATATATATATATATATATATATATATATATATATATATATATATAGTCTTGGAAGTTTCTAATGTTTAAAACTATAAAAATATTTAGTCATTCGCATATATATATATATATATATATATATATATATATGTACATATATATATGTACATATATATATAAAGAAATATATATATATATTATAGATATATAGAAATATATATATGCATATGTATATAAATATACATATGTATATATCTGTTTATTTGTATATATATGTATGCATGCTTACATGTATGTATATATATATATATATATATATATATATATATATATATATATATATATATGAACAAATGATTAATAAAACATGTTAAAAAATATCTTGAAAAAGAGTTAAAAACATATTTAATTTTAGAAAGGAAGCACAAAATAAGTGTATAGTCCTGATTGAGATTACTTTACTTGTAAATATTAACTCTTTAATATTTATAATATATGTTAAGTTTACCATTTTGATTACCTTGGTAAACGTATTGTAATTTTATATATATATATATATATATATATATATATATATATATATATATATATATATGTATGTATGAATGTATGTATGTATGTATGTATTGTTTTCATTTCACTGATGGAAAAGTAATAGTTTCCAAACTTTCTGCTTTCTCGAAACCAACAAAAAAAATCCTAATTAGCACAAAATTGTATGATATTATAAGTGTATTGTTGCACTGTGGTATTTGCTAATCTCCCTCTCATATGAACCATACCAACTCGTATCTCACATTTCTGCCGTCCTAATTGTTATTGTTCTTACACAACACCGCTATGCTAATTGTTGTCACTCAATTGAATTGAACAATAAAAACGCTGCATACACAGTTGCTTTCGATTATATTACCTGTTAATCTCCCAACCTTTACGGGTTTATCACTCTCACACCTGAACCATCTCTATAAATACGGGTGGAACGATAAAGATGTCGCCTTAAAGAAAACAACCCTACAGCTTCATTTTAAACTTTTATTGAAAAAAAATCAATTAAGGCAAATTGATTATGTAGTATAGCTGACATCTCTTCAATGTAAGCAGCCTTACGTCCCAATCACCGCTTTGATACGAATCCGGAACTGGGAGCATGCTATTTCCATGGTGGAGATCAGGCTAGCTTTAGTGCCGTGGGAGGTCATGTTAGTCATGTTCTCGACGTATGAAGAAACAACCTAGTTATGCGGGTTCAGGTTGGACGAGTAGGAAGGCCAGTGAGAGAAGGGCAAAAAGTTATTGTACCCCTTCTGAAGCCAAGCCTGTGTCTTTTGGAACTTGTGGGCTGGCGCCGAGTCCAAGTGTCACACAAAGACTCTACCAGCGGCCACCTGATTGCACAAAGGGTTCACCACATCCAGGTACACTTGGATGTGGCCTTTTAGTCCGACTTCGAAGATGTGAGGTTGCATAATGTGGGTCTCACCGGAAAACACACCAAAGACAATAACTGTCGTCGAATACTGTGTTTTCATAACTCTGAGAGCGTCCCTATTATTCGTGGCAATCCTGCGATCCATTTTCAGATGCTGGCAATGGTCCTGTTTTCATAACTTTGATCGGTAGAGAACATGAGTTGTACAGCGGCGCATCTCCGATCTTGTTCGTTGAACGTTGTATCACTTTCGGACATGATAGAAGGCTCGTATCGCTCTTGCGATTTGTACATAATTAGCCAACTAGTAGATGGTTTGCAACAAAAAGAAAACCGTTGTACGGTCGCCGGTTTTCAAACCGGTTTTCATGAAAAGGAAATGGAATCATGCCATCTTTTCTAGTTAATTTGTTCGTAACGCGTTGCATGAGGCCAAATACAATATCTGGGAGCCAAATTCCTAAACAAAAATGTAATATTCGCCAAATTTCATATTACAAATGTTAATTTGGCAACTCTGGACAAAAATATGAGAGTAATCTCCCTTTGGTGTAGCCTGTTTTCGAATATCATTATAATCATATATTATCATTGTTGTAATGGCGTAGGAAAGGAGCTCGTATTAATTTCGCCATGCATAGGTTTTAGACTGAAAATATTGTCAGCAATTGTTACGCAAAAAGGGAAAATTCAAAAGATACAGGGCAAAATAAAAACAAGAGCATTGTCCGCTAAGAGGTGCTGGACAGAAGAAGTAAATAAAATATTTTCTCTTACAGGGGGATTTTATTAATTTGCATTGAACTGTGTAGCACAATATTACCGTTTGGTTATTTAATCATACTTATAAAGTCATCCCATCTAAATGTCAAAATACAATGGATACTATTTGCAAAAAATATTAATTAACTATAAAAAAAGAAACAACTCTTTTTTTCACAATCCAAAAGAATATTAGCTTTATCAAAACGTTTATGTTGATTAAATATACAGTTGCGTCGAAAACTAAGGGACAAAATTTTAAAACCTAATATTTGGTAAAAATAACAACTGTGAAAAACTGAAATTTTGACAGATGGTAATCGTTATCATCCAAAATAAAATACTAAAATTTTAATCATTTGTAAAAGAAAGGAAAAATAAATAATGGTTATTGTTCTGTTTCTATGCTTTGCAAATGATTAAAATTTTACTATGTTATTTTGGATGATAACGACTACCAGTTGTCAAAATTTCAGCTTTTCACAGTTGTTATTTCTAACAAATAGTAGGTTTTAAAATGTTGCCCCTTAGTTTTGGACGCTACTGTATATCTCATTGGTTGGATTTAAACGGGGGTGGGAGCTACTTAATACTCTGCATGCACCCTTTAAACAATGTTAACTGATCCTTTGATATCACTTTTAGCCTATGTTGATTCTTTATCTTTCCTCATACAAAGGAGGTTAATTTCTGTCTTCCATCTTCTCTCAATTATCTAACTGCTTTCTTTTTCTTACTTTCCTATTATAACGTATTATATAATGAGAAAACTTGAGTGACACCTAACGGTTAAAGGTGACCCTAGAATAAAAGACGAGTAAACCACTTTTTTTTTTACATGGTAGTCACCACTTATCAAAGCTCGGAAGTCACTCGGGGATAAGGATTATTGCGTGTACAGTATTCAATGGGATAATATCGTAGTAATCGTTAGTAATGGAGATTTAATAAAGCGAGTGATTAAGTAAGCTTAAGGGGGCGGTTTATAGGGAATTTGTTTACGTTGGACTTGAAGACATCCAAGTAACTTCCGAACAGATGTGTTCTATGTCTTTTGCCGGCACTTCAAGTAGTAAAACCATGCCCAGATCATTTCTTCCTAAGGATGGGTGAGCGCGTATAATGCAGGTCGGTTTTATGAGAGGAACTGTCAGTCGATCGGTCTGTTCTTCTCTCTCCACCACACACACGCGTGTGCGTGCACACACGCACGCACACACACACACGCACACACACACACACACGTGCATGCGCGCAAGTAGCCCGTCCCTTTACTTTTCTATTGAGCTCTTTTTGAAATCAAGAATTTTATTCCGAGTTTGTTAAGTTGTACAAACATCTGTTCAGAACTAATTATTTAATCCAACAAGGTAGATTGCTCTCGTTCCGTCAGCTACGATCGAGCAGAAGTGTTAAGTAATTCGTAATGACATAAAAAATATTGCTCATACTGATGATACAGCTTTTAATCTCCAGGCGATTGTCGTTTAACCATGATTATAACATAGAACTTGTATCCGTTGCGCCACAAGTCCAAGAATAGCATCCATGACAGTAATAATACTGTTACACAATGAAATATGTTATTTTAATGGAAATGTTAAAGTGACACCTAAGGGTCAAAGGTGATTATGGATCGGTAGTCGATGAAACCACGTGACTTCAGGACAGGACTTTTCTACTTCGATTCTGACGATACTTCAAAGCGGAACAGCATTTCCTAGGTTTAGTGTGCCGATTTCTGCGTTTATTTATCTATCTGTTTTTCTATCAACGATTTGATTTTTTTCTGTGATTGTTCATTTCGTTTGAATTCAATTGTTTATAACTTATCATTAGCGGCCAGGTGTTTTTTTGGTTTCCATGCGTGCGTGTTATACGCATATTGATAAGCGAAAATGAAACTGTAAATCTCATGCACTTTTTTTTTTACTATTCTCCACACCATACAAGTCATATTGCCATTAGACGTGAAAGGTAACTAATCGGTATCCTGTCTATAATGGTCTATGCTGGAGAGCGAAATGCCTGTTCGCGTTATTTTTTAAAACTTTTTGCATGTAAGTACATTCAATGAAGCAAGAAAAAGGGAAGGAATTCCAAAGTCTAGTGGTTTGAGAAAAGAAACCGTTAGAGAAGAAGCTTTCCTGCATCTAGGGACTTTAACGGTGAAGAGGTGAGAGTTTGCTGCTTGTCGGATTAGTCGGGATTATATACGTCGAGGGATAGCACAAGTTCTGTCTTGAAGCGGCATTCACCCCGGATTGGTTAAGCCGGCTCCTTCCAATGAATTCACCTCAACTCCCACGAGAGCTGAACAAGCCCAATTATAAGACGCCTGACACTATCGACAGACAATCACGGTTCCAACTGCGAACACCGCAGATTGTCATACACAGTATCGGTTCAGTACCTTGCTTGATAGTTCTGAACCACGTTTAAAACTTCCGGCACATCGTTTCTTCTAGTCCCGAGAAGGAACCTGATTGATGTCTTATCTGATGGCATCGCCTCGTTGACAGCGAAGGGGATGACCAACCCAGCAAATGTATTATGTGAGAAGAGTCCGCTGGAGGGAGGTGATGTGGCACCGTCGTTTTTGGGGGCACAAGTCCTGTGATTTCATCAGAGTACACTCTATTAAAGTACGTGTAAAACATGCACATAGATGTAATATTGCGGCGATGGGGCAGGTGTTGGGGGTGAGCCGGTAGTGCGGGACCTATTTACATAATGCTAATACATTTCTGAATTTTTTTTAGATGAGAATTGACTATAATATTTGGATGTAGAAAAGTGGCCAGATGAGGGTGACGGAATTAATGTTTTTGGCCAATTATTCGATATATGTCGTTCGAAGTGGCAAGCTTTAAAATGATACCAATCTCGTGAAAATCTATCGCTTCAGTCGAATGTTTTAGGCATACATACATACATACATTTAAACAAACAGGTAAGATTTACATTATAGAAGACTAGTCTGGGTGCCCGGCATTGCCCGGGTGTTTGAAGGTGTGTGTTGAGCAAAAACAAACAAAAAAGATAGTTGTAGTAGACAGGCAGTAGTCGAACCCGTGGATGTGGAGAGAGGTGTTAAACAACAATGCTAATAGCGTGGGGAGGGGATCAAAACAATAGTAGGCAGCCAGGGTGAAGAGAAGTATTAAAAATAAGTGGTAGTAGGCAGGCAGGTTCGAACCCGTGAAGCGAAAGAGTAAAGGTGAACGAAAACCTAACGTCTTAGCCTATAAGCTCATGACGCGACCGGAAGTCTAAACCGTTCGTATTAAGTCTATCTAACGGTGCCGATGACTTGCTAATATGTCGGCGATAAAATCGACTCCTCGTTGTACAAAACGGACGAGTTTAGAGTGAAGGGATGAATGTTTTAGGCCAATGTTTCGATATTTGTCTTCCGAAACGTCGTTTTTTTTTTTAATGATACCGATCTTGTCAAAAGTTTTGCGAGACATGCATACATACATACATACATACATACATTTAAACAAACAGGTGGATTTTAGATTTTATATTACTAAATGTAGTGTGAGGCAAACCGTTCTTTTTGAAAGAAGAACATGCAGGTTTCATATTGAAAATCACTCGAGGTAGAACAGACGGAAAACAATTGTTAATTGTCTGTTTAAGTTGATTAATGAGAGGTGCGCATTTTTCTCCAACCCATGGCAACTTACGAAATACAGGACACTTTGAAGGGCCAAATGTTGTATCTTTATTAAATTGATTGATTTTTAATTTGATATATTTATCAATTCTGGGTAACCATTATCGACCAGGCTTTCCTCAATTTTAGTAATTTCAGCATCTAGCTGACAGGGGCAACAAATAACCAAGACCCTGTGTACCAACGTATAAATCAACACCAACTTGCTGGTTTTAGGTGCAAAGGAGCACCATTTAGTACATAGACCGGTAAATGTACGTTTTCTATATAGAGAGCTAAGAAAATCCCCTCTGGACGTTTCACTCAACACGTTTCTATCTTCATAGTTAAAGACAGAGCGTGATGTAAAGCATTAAGACGTTTGAAGAATTCTAAAGCCAGATCCCGAGAAGGAAAAGCCGCAAATGTCTCTCCCACATAACGAAAATATAAGGTAAGAGTGGTATGTGATGATTTGAAAAGTTTTAATTCTAAAAACCAAAAAAAAGAACCAACAAAAATGTCGACAAGGATACAACTTAAAGGAATGCCCATGAAAATCTCATCAATTCGTTATTACATCACGTTTTCGAAACTAAACTCGACAAATTTGTGCGAAGAGAAAAGCTCTCAGGTAAAGAAGGAGGCGCAAGTTCACTACGATAAACTGCATCGCAGCAAATAGTAATAATCTCATCGATAGGCGCTTTAGTAAATAATCTGTAAATATCAAACGAGCAGAATTCCTCGAGACGACCGACAAATTGCTAAAATAATGTGCAATACTAGACAAATTAGCTTTCATAGCTGAAAAGGTATCCGAGAAATGAAGGGTATGACGTTTTAATTAAGAAAACAACATTTAAAATCCAGTGAGAACCTCAATATCATTGATGAATTTAGGAGGAACACAAAAATTTAAACCTTTAGAGAGAACAAGTTTCTCAGAATGAGAAAGGGAAACACTGAAGAAATTCTAAATGTGTTTATCAAGGTTGGTGTTGTCAGGACCAAATCTATTCTTAATTATTAACGACAAATTTTCGTTCGATATCCGAGTAGTTGATTTCGTATTAACCTCGTCATAGTAAGCAAGAACACAAGAAAAACGGAAGAAATCCAAGAAGGATAAAAAAAATGTAGGCAGAGTACCATGAGCGATGGCGACAAGACAAAAGGTATTCGAGTTGACGTGATTTTTTTTTTTATATCGTCAATAAAAAAAGCACGCCCCATGACAAAACTACGTGACAATGGGCTTGGAAATATATGGAGGGGCTACAATATTTTCTAAAAAAGATTTAAGAAAGGGAATAAAAAGTTTGAGATGTGAAATTTCCTTTCTTGAACCAGATAGCCGGTTGAGGATGGTGATCTGGGATCGGGTGTACCTTTTCCGAAAATAGTAGACAATTTTATTTGGCGTGTAAAATTTAAATATGATGGAGAAGAGAGATTTTTTAGACCCGAGACGTCTTTCACACCCTCATCAGGAACAAACGATGGCATTTTGATTTTTTAAAGTATATATATATATATATATATATATATATATATATATATATATATATATATATATATATATATATATATCGAAATCAGTATCGGAATCAGAAAAGTATGTGCCTACTATCCGATGCCAAAAACGATTCCTATAATTATATTTTTATTTGATTTTTGGTTCAAGAAAAATCTTCCACTGTTCGTAGTAATAATAAAATAACAAGTATTTATTGGTAAAATTAAAATCCATCAATCATTGTGTGGTTGTACGTTTGGAAAAGTATATGTGCATGTTAAAAGATGTGTTTTGATAGTTAAATATTTAAAGATTCATGAACAGAAAATCGGAATCGGGAATTGTATCG
>NC_136513.1:24970000-24977500 GCF_053919585.1 Euprymna scolopes | reverse complement strand
ATCGGAGGCCTTCAGCATTAATGCTGGAGTCCCTCAGAGGTCAATCCTGGGCCCAACTCTCTTCCTGATCTACATCAATGACCTCCCTAAACACATACTTAAATCATTCGTTGACATCTATGCTGATGTCACGACCATCTACGGCAACACATCAAAGGCTGTAAATGACAAAGTTCTCTCTGATTCTCTCTCCTCTGATGTCGAGCGCGTGGTTCAGTGGGGGAAGACGTGGCTGGTTACCTTTAATGCGTCTAAAACCAAACTCCTACCCTTACATCATCAACGCTCTGATCCCCATCCGGCATCAATTGGGATGGATGGCTCTCGTCTGGGTGAGGCCCGTGTTTTGACAAGCTTCTGGGTTAGATCTTTACTCCTGATCTGAAATGGAACACGTACATCAAGTCTGTTGTAAGGTCGCTGGAAAGATGGTCGCATGCTTCTACCGCTCCAGAAGATATCTCACTACTGATGCACTTCTCTATCTATATAAAAGCCAAGTACGTCCAAGGATGGAATACTGCTGCCATACCTGGGCAGGAGCTGCTAAAAACAGCCTATCCTGCCTTGACAGAGTACAAAATAGACTTCCTGGCTTAGTGGGGGATGCCCTTTTCTCTACCTTGCAACCTCTCTCCCACAGAAGAAACGTTGCGAGCCTTTCCTTGTTTTATCGTTATTTCCATGACAGGTGCTCGTCTGAACTCCAATGTTTAGTCCCCCCTCGCCAATCTTTCACGAAAAACACCCGTCTAGCTGAATCCACTGTGAAAAATTTTGGAAAGCAGGAAAACGGAACAGAGTTCAACAGGCGTGCAGTTCTATATATATATATATATATATATATATATATATATATATATATATTGTATGGGGAATTTGTATATATATATATATATATATATATATATATATATATATATATATATATATATATATATATATATATATATATCGTATGGGCAATTTGTTGTTGGATACCTACGGTACTTTCGTCCAGTGGAGAATTTCTGCAACTAAAATATTTTATATATACATGCCCCATAAATATAACATACACAAATGTAATAACAATATACGGCACTCGCCTGCTTTCAATAAACGTCCCTCAATTACCTCCCTTTAATTCTTTAATTCTCTCTTTTTCACTTTTTACTTCTCCTTTCGCGAGCGCGGTACACTGGTAGCAACAGTAGTCGCTGAAGCGACGTGGTTGCTATGGAAACCAGTCATAAAATACGTCGCTCACCTCATTACGTTTTTTACGATTTTGAACACCAGTAAATTCATCATAACTTATTTTTACTGAAGGAAAATTGAAGATGTTTTTATCAATATAGCTGAGAAGGTGATCGATAAACTATAATGATTGTTTGAAATTTGGTCGAAAAATGAGTGAGCGACAAAGCTGTGAAGCATTTTTAAATGACTTTAAACTGCCACGTAACCATATTTTCAAACACGGAAATTTTTGAATGATACCTAAAAATATTAATCTGAAAAATAAATTTTCCACGATATGGCAAACATATCTAGATAAAAAATAGTTAATAGGAGGAAACAACAAAATAATTTTTACAAAATTACTTCTATGCATGTATCTATCTATCTATCTATCTATCTATCTATCTATCTATATATATATATATACATATATATATATATATATATATATATATATATATATATATATATATATTGAATTCAAAATGGCTTAATAGAAATATAATAAGGTATGTACAGCTTCTTTTTCAATTTTCGGATTTTAATCATGTCAAAATGAACTTTATTTCCTTTTGATAGCTTGACTCTTGCTATTTCTTCTGATGAGGTAAGGGCAAAATAGATTCACTAATTGATATCATAATTAAGTAATTCATTTTGTGCTACGAAACAGATACTGTCAAGAATTGTAAATGTCAACCGAAGTGAAGGAATGCATTATAAGATGGGCAACATCATGAACTTTGGAATATAGTATTTTGCCATTTATTCAGTACATTGCTCTTTAATTACATTGAGCTTATTAAATAAGGATTGACATATATTATAAGAAAATATATTTCTACAGAAATATATATATATACATATATATATATATATTTATATATATTAAGTAATGTGATTGATAATTTAAAATTTAAAAATCAAATTATAATTAAATTAAAAACCAGTTTCATAAGAAGGAACAATAAGAAAATCAATTATGTGTACGATCGTTTCGGAAAACAATGCTTTTTATTGTGGTATACATCAAATTATGTACAATAATTACATATATTTTTTTAATAAGCAAGGTCTCCTCGTCAGCAAATTTTGAAGGGTTTTATTGAATTTAAAAGACACCATAAATAAACCTAGCATTAAAAGTAAGGCATATGAATCTTTTAATTTTTCGTTTTTTGAATTCAGGAACTATGGTTAAAATATTCATTTAGATGTTTGCTATAGCTTTTTATCTTAATAAAAATAATAATGAAGATAAATAAAGTAATAATAAGAATAACAAGAGAATAATGCATGTGTTAGCTATAAAACGAAAAGATGTGATATACATATTGAAATCAATATAGAACAAGAACAGGTTAATACATACGTATAAGTATATATGTATGAGTAAGTGATTGTGTTACTTAATTATTTTTTAAGTATTTGTAGAATTTAAGTTGGCCAAAGTCTGTGTTAAGACCTGTTTTATGAGTGTTTAGTCGGATTATCCATTATATATTTTTTTTTGTTTTCGTATTTTTGTTGATGGGAAATTTGAGTCTATTAAGAAGCATCTAATATTGTCTATATGTGTCTCTATAGTGTACTGTGTCCAGGTAAATTGAACTGGTTTGCTAGTGGGGTGGAGAATTTTTGTCTGATTCTCGCCTTATGATTTTTTAGACAGATTCGAAAACGTGTCAAAGTTTTGCCAATATATAAGTTCGTTCTCTATGGACTTGAAATATTTTTATGAACTCGTTTTAAAAAGTAATTGCCTCAAATGTAATGTACTTATGCATACCATTAGGGGAACATGCTCTCATGTTCTAATAATTGTTGCGTTTGCCTCTCTTAACAAATAAACAAAGATTTTTTTTTTTATCCGCGATGGGATAGGAAGTAGGAATCTTCGAAGGTCAGAGGAATAGTTGGCCGAAACATCGTGAAAACAACAACTAAGAAAGATGAGGATAATAGTCCGCAATAAATAAATTAATAAATAATACTCATGTTCAGCTGAGCTTCAATCTATGTTCCCCCAGTCGCCAAACTTTTACGAAAAACACTCGTCCAGCCAAAACCACTATCAATAATTACCCACACTCTTTATCTGTTCCTAAACCTAAATGCAGATTCCATGAACAAGTCTTCATTCTTGAACTGCACGCCCGTGGAACTCTCTTCCGATTGCTTGCTTTCCATCTGACTATAATCTGATTATCTTCAAGTCCAACATAAACAAGTTCTTGATAGACCGCCCCCCCTAAGAAATCCAATTTACAAAATTCTCACTACTTATGTTTACTACGCTATAATCACATTGACTAATGTATACCCATTAACCCTTATCATCGAGTGGCTACCAGGCCTTGATAAATGTGATTCCTGTGTAAAAGAATACTTCATGAATTCCATTAGATAATATATATTCTTTCGTGTCTTTTACTTATCACTCTTTTTCCCTTCTCATTCATTTTCACGTATATCTGGTTTATATCATTTTTCAGATGCAGAGCATTATGCATGGTCATATTTAGGGCTATGACAATATCATATTCTTTTCATTGTCTTGACTCTCGAGTATATATCCGACACAGTTAGGCACAGTTAATCAACCGAGAACCACATCACTCTACATAAAAAATACAGACGATATTAATGGATATATTCCTGAGAATGAAAACAAGGAAAAGAATATGCGGTTGTCATATCACTAGTCATAATTTTCTTTCGGCTTTTGATCAAGATGATCGTGTTCTTCTCTTTCCTAGACTAAGATGGTTTTAGTTTGTTATTAGTGATATTAGTGTTTATTCGTTTAACTAGATTTCTACTCTATAGTTTGTCTATAAGCGTTTCTTTGTAGTTCTAAGGTACTTTCTGTAAATTTTGATGTGTCTGCTTCTGGAAGCTTCTAGAAGCTTCAAATATTAATAATTATCATGTCGATCAAGCGACTTCACCTCGTCTTCGTGTCACAGTTTTATGCCTTCCTATGTCTCCAGTTTTCTCTTTTTTTTATTTCAAACATTGCACATTTTTACATTCCGAATTGCATTTAAACGTCCTGATCCTGCTTTTCCAGTTCTTCACACTATTTTGCATATAGCTTCAGGTCGTCCATACTCATGAGGTGGTCAATTATTTGTTCCTCGTTTGTAAACTTGTATCCGATATCAAGGATGCAGTTGAGTGGAATCCCGACCATGATAAACGATAGCGGTGATGAAGAGTCTCGTTAAAAGATGTATCTCTGTATTCTTATTCATTTTCTTCAACCTGTCGGAATATATTGTTCTTGTTCTCATTGCATTTTTCTTATTAATATTATCAATATTGTAAGATAGATGTTACCTTTTTCAAGCATTCAATTATCCATATTTTGAGAATTCTCTCGTAGACTTTTAGTCAATCCATGCTATGGCTATATTATATTTCCTGCTTTTGATCTCATTCAATACATTTATTCTATGTATAACGAGTCATGCCTCCAATTTCTTTCTTTCGTGTGTGCTATTTGTCTTTTCGGGTAGTTGTTGTACGCGATTCCCAGATCTGTTCTCTCATATTTGCCATTAAGATATCCTACATGTTAAGCAAGCAGGTTGTTGGATCGTAGTTTTTTGTTATTTTTTTTACACAGTGGTCACCACTTATCAAGGCTCGGAAGCCACTCAGGGATAAGGGTTATTGCAAGTGCATTACGTTTGTGTGGAGATTTGATGGAGTGTTTACTTAAGGGGGCGGTTCATTAGGAATTTGTTAATGTTGGACTTGAAGACATCCAAGTTGTAGTCAGGTGGGAAGCAGGCAGACGGAACAGAGTTCCAAAGGCGTGCAGTTCTAAGAAAGAAGCTTTGTTCATGGAATCCACGTTTTGATTTAGGCACAGATAAAGAGTGGGGGAAATTTTTAACAGATTCAGCTAGACGGGTGTTTATTCGTGAAAGATTGGCGAGGGGTGACCAGAGATTGGAGTTCAGACGAGCACCTGCCATGGAAATAACGATAAAACAACGATAGGGTCCCAACGTCTCTTCTGTGGGAGAGAGGTTGCAGGGTAGAGGAAAGGGCATCCCCCACTAAGCCACAGAGTCTATTTTGTACTCTGTCAAGGCAGGATAGGTTTTTTTTAGCAGCTGCTGCCCAGATATGGCAGCAGTATTCCATCCTTGGAGGTACTTGTTCTGGATTCTTATGTATTAGCGTTTTAGTTTTTTTTTTTTTTTTTTGCCTCTTAATATTTTGTATGTTTTGCTTTAGTCTTCTTGTTATAGCGCCTCTACCCACGTTTAGTGTCTAGGATTGTCTGTAGATAGCGATTCCAATCCTACACAAAGCATGCTAGAAGATTAGTTGTCCAAAACGGTGTCAGACAACGACAACTATGAAAGGCAATAATTACAGGCGGTATAGTTACACAACTCAGCATTCCTAATACGTCAGGGTTAGCCACCTGAGGAAGGCAGAGATTAAGTCGAAACATCAACAACAACAACAACAACAATTATGGGTGGTGAAAGGACAACTATGAAGATGAGAATAACGGACGCCGAAAAAAAAAAATACACAAAGAATTCCAAAAAAATACCCCCATAAAAAATATATATATATAATCTTAAATTCCTGTGGTGCTCTTGAAGCCGTTCCCATATTCGACTCCTGAAATGCTTTATTTCACAAGTCCTGTTCTTGTAATTAATCCGTTTACGTTTTGATAAAATTGTTTTTATTCGTAGAACATTTTCAAGGGTGTGTGTTTTGTTGTTTACTGGTTTGTTTGTTTGTTTGTTTGTTTTTTCCTTATGATTACGTCTTTTGGTGGTCTCTATTGTTTTTTATTTTGTAATTACTCTTCTTTGCCAAGTTTGAACTCAAGGCTTTTGTTTTATTTTTAGTTTCATGGTAACCGATTTTGCGTCTGCATATATTAAAATATTTAAGTCTCTGGTAATATCTGTTAAGATATATAGGAGAGTCTGTTTATTTTCCTGCTTCTAATTTTGTCTTCAGTCTCTTCGTCTTCAGTGTTAATGTTGTGTCAGTTTTCTACCCATGTCTCTGCATCTGTTACATCACCTGTCTGTTAAATGATTTTTATAAGTCCCAACTCTGAGAACAAACCTGTAATGAGTATATGTCTACCTTGATCTACAAAACAGGGGCATCAGGATATATGTTCCATAAACGATTCATTAGCTTCTGGATGTATTTTTATTTAGCCTTACATATATATAAATAAATATATATATATATATATATATATATATATATATATGTATATATATGTATATGTATGTATATGAGTGTATATATATGTATGTATATATATGTATATATATGCATATATATATGCATGTATATATAAGTATATATCTATGTATATATATATAAATATATATATATATATAAATATATATATATAAATATATATATAAATATATATGTATGTATATATATATATATATATATATATATATATATATATATATATATATATATATATATATCCGGAGTATAAAATCAACAATAGATTCTTTGATAAGTAAGGGGCTCGTCTGAATGAATGTTTCGGTTTAGAGCACAATTATACCATGATATTTGACTTTTGCATGTTTGCGAGACCATAGTGCAATCATTTATTGCTTAATCGAGCATTTCTTTTTTATTGAGTTCGTTTTATATTATTCTACATATTTTGTCCAAGCGGTTCGAAGAAAGAAAATGTCCACATCGAGTTGCATTTTGAATATATCTAGAAAAAAAATTTCAATTGCTGACAATATGTTATAAAGATGTCGAGGAAATGCTTGTCCATGAAAAACGTTTGACGGTTAAGTTTTCAGCCAAAGGTAAAAACATTATCTCACACAGAAAAACTCGTTTCAGATAAACCCATCTAAAATAGGGTGGACATCGGATGGTTGATGTCGTTCACTTCTTGATTTTATTTTCTATTTTCTATTGTATTCTTTTTTTTACCTTATATTAAATTTCGTTATCAGGTTTTACATATTTTAAGTATAGAGGATATACAGAGAAGTAATAAATAGGGATGTGACAACAGCATATACTGTTCATTGTTTCGACTCTTGCGTATATATCCGTTAATATCATATACGTTATTGTATAGACGGCTGTCGTCCTCGGTTGATTGACTGCGTTTACTGTGTCGGATATATACGTGAGAGTCAAAAGAATGAAAAAAAAATTCTGTTGGCACAGCCCTTGTGATAAATATACGATTGTCGCAAAAGTTCATTAACACTAGCCAAAAATTGATTTTTT
>NC_136513.1:24960000-24967500 GCF_053919585.1 Euprymna scolopes | reverse complement strand
TACAAAAGAAAAAAGAAAGAAATCATTGTTGGAACTTAAAAGAATTGAAAGGTGTCGGGAGGGAAGGCGATAGATTGTTCCTGACCGATGGCGAACGCTAGGGGTCGAGACAACTGATTTTGAGGGGTCGGGTTGGTTTGAGGGAGGCAACCATTTGTCTGACCGAGAAAAAAATCCTAAGGTCGTAGGGTCGGCGGACAAAAAAACGATATATATATATATATATATATATATATATATATATATATATATATATATATATACGCACACACCTCGAGATTCTTTCCTCTTGGGTGTGTACGTGTCTTTCCCTTTCTATTTATAAAAGGGTTGTGTGGGGTGTACAGTCCGTGGGTGTGTTTAAGTTCGTAGTGATATTCGGCTTTGCCCGCCAAAAATGTGCCTTCAAATACATATATATATATATAAAACAGCGCTTTTTTTATATATACTCCGGTTTTTGTTCAGGATTCCCCGATATTAAAAGCAACAAAAAGGTAAAAATAAAAGTCTCTATGACGTACGCAACACTGACGATTCATTGACTATCAAATTAAAAAAAAGTAACCTAAACTGATTAAACTTATTTTACGGTGAAATAAAAAATAAAATTAATTTTATCGGTATCTATCAAAATTGTATCGCCCGCCATTTCGAAAATATAAATGTCAAGAAACAAAGGGAGATAATTTAATAATAATTCAGACTGCTAATATGGGCTTTCGTAGGTTAAATACAGAACATGACCCACAGATTCTGCCATCACATTGAAACTTAATATTGCGAAATGCGTATATATGAACGAAATGCCTTTTAAATAGTTTTTGACGCAATAAAAAAAAAACAAATAAAAGGATAAGCAATACCGATTTTTTGGTGTTCTTTTTGCATCTCCTCTTTTTCAAACAATTTTTACCAACATCTTTTCAAAATTATTTCTTTATTTCATTTTCCTCACAATATATTACCTAAACCTTTTTTTTTTCTTGCGTCTTCTCTTTTTCCGACAATTTCTCTCAAAAGAGATTCGTCTCTTTAAATATTATTTTAATTTTATACATTTTGGATTATTTTTAATTACATTTCATATGCTTTCTATCCTGTATTGTACAATTAACACGCATTTCGTTCCTGTTACCGCATTTCACAATTTTGAGTTTCCACGTGACGTCAGCATCGCTCGCCCATGTTACCTATTCTACCCACGAAAGCCCACATTGTCATCCATACTTATCATATTTGCCTTGTAATGACAACGAATTTTCATGTATTGCTTATAATGATACCCCCCGCAAAACCGACTTGATCAGTTTACGTGGTTTTTCGCATATGATATGTTAATTTAGTCACAGGTACGTTATTCATCCACATTTTTTTTTATATGGGGGGAGTAAGAACTATTATTTTTTTATCCGTTCGTCTTACCCACTGTGAAATCTCACACAAAGTATTATAAGTGATCACTCCTGAAGAAGAACAGGTGGCGTTTCCTGGAATCTGAGTGGCAAATATGAAGAGATGAAAATGGATTGAACGAGCTACGTATATACTAAACTTGTGCATAAAATGGCGTCAAGAAAATAAGGCTGTTTGACCTCCTTATATTAAGTCTGTTCATAAAGTTGCTGAGTATCTAGACATCCTCTTCATCGTCGAGTTTGGAAAAGCTAGTGATATTCTTTCAATAAATGTCTGCTAAATGACTTCTAATACAATATATGATCTAACACTTCACTACTATAAATAGATTTTACATAATCTGATAATTGGTATGTGGAGTTTAAATATAATTGCCGTTGTCAATTTGGCGTTATATCAATTACAAGAGCGATTATACGTGGTTAGATAATTGGTTTGTTAAGTTTAAAATATAATTTTCGTTGTCCATTTTTCATTAAATAAATTACAAAAATGACTTTAAATAGTCTTATAATTAGTATATTAACATTAAAATATAACTGTCATTGTCGATTTGTCATAAAAGCAATTACAATATAATTTCTCATTGTCTTATAATTGATCTATTTACTTTAAAATAAAATTTTCATTGCGCGTTTGTCATTAAATCAATTACAACATTGACTATACATTGTCTGATAATTGGTTTATTAACTTTAAAATAAAATGTTCATTTTTGTCATTAAATAAATTGTCTTCTTGTCATTAAATCAATTAAAGAAAAGAGTGTTACATGGTCTGATAATTGACCTCTTACGTTTAAAATATAATTTTCGTTGTGCGTTTCTCATTAAATTATTTAGAAACACGGATTTATTATTTTATTTACCCTATTATCCTTTTACGTTTGATATGCAATTTTACTTGTTTTTTTCTCGTTAAATTCAATTAAATTTGATTTTAATTAGCTTTGAAATAAGACTGTTAATTTTTAAATGGAATTTTCCTCTGTTATTGGTCGTTTAATTAATGAGATATATATTTATAATTGGTCTGATAAAATTAAAATATTACGTTTATTCAGCGTTTAATTATTTAGAACTATGATCTGGCTTGGCCTGTTTATTGGTCTATTATTTTTAAAAGATAATATTTTTTTGATGATTTATCGTTAAATTAGAAATATAACTTTAATTAGCCTATTAGTGCTTCTACACTACTGAGACGAGATGTTGTAGTCTATAAATAGAGTTTTCAGATTAAAAAAAAACAATGGTTTCAACTGATTCTTTTGCAAGTCTAATAAGTTACAATAGTAGCTTCCAAATTATTTACCTGAATATTACAAAATTATTAAACAAAACTTTAATCGTGTTAACAGATGAAAAATTCCCGTCATCATTTAAATCTAAACAACAAATTATCTCCCTTTCGCACTCTCTTGGAGATCCTTACGATCATTTTCATCAAATTGTATTTTTTAATTTTCTTTAATAAAATTTCTCTTTATCGATTTTCGTAATTTTTGAATATAATGAGCTTAACATACGAAGAATACGTAGATACTATTGTTTTCATGTAGAATTCAGTTTTACGATTTCCAAAAATCACGTCCAAATTCTGTAGAAACGCCAAATTGTTTTCTAATTGATCTTTCTAGTTTAAAATACAATTTCCGTTGTTGTTTTTTTTTAATCGTTAACTTAATTAGAAATATGACTTTAATAGTCCTGTTCCGGAAAAGTCTGAAATAAAAAAAAATACTGCTGGTCTGTGACTTCTACATTTCATGCCTAAGCAATATAAGAAGGACGCATCTCTAAAATATCTGCTTGCAACTGACAAAGATATGAGTTATTGTTTGGACCGACTATCAACATTTTTTGACATTAAAACATTAATTATGCTGCCACCCAGAAAGTCAAACAACATAGGTTCAGCTCGTTAACTTATACAGCTCAATTGATGAAACCGTAAGGAGACTATTCGGAATAAGAACTCTGGATGAATGGAGGCGTGGCTTCTGATTATTTTTCCTGTAGAGGACCAAGGAGTTAAGAAATAGACTGGCCACCAAGAGATGACCGACTTCGAACAGAGAGGGTCACTATAAAAATGCGGCTAAGGTAAACGGGAAATGAACTGGTCAGTTGGCGGTCAGATTTATATTTTCTGATGAGATTGACCGGTGGATAGTTTAGCAAGGGGTCATTTAAATAATAACAAGGATAAACTAAGCTACAGCGTATATTCTCTACGATATGCCTATGCGTTTAAGTGGGTTATACGTAGCTCACCTACGTATATATATATATATATATATATATATATATATATATATATATATATATATATATATATATATATATATATATGCGTGTATGTGCTTGTATTAGTGTTGGAACGATTTATCAGAATCGGAATCAGGAGTCGGTAAGATCGGAACTTATCGGGGTATCGTAAAGGACATTGGGATCGAGAAAATTGGTGTCCATTTTTCCGATGCCAAAAAACGATTCATTTAATTATATTTTTTTATTTGATTTTGTTTTAACAAAATTTTTCGCTGCTGGTAGTAATACACAGAATATTATGCGTTTCATTCTCATGAGAATTCTTCAGGCTTATGCTCGGGAAACTAAAACGCTTAATCTACTGTGTAGCTTAATTGGTATATATGTTTTAATAACTTACCAGCTAGTTCTACCTATGTATTGAGCACTGTTGAAGTAAATACAGAAAATTTACGTATATATATGCATATATATATATATATGTGTGTGTGTGTGTGTGTGTGTGTGTGTGTGTTTGTGTGTGTATGTGTGTGTGTGTGTATGTGTGTCAGGTCAGGTCATATGCTACTGGCACCATGTAACCCAGTACTACCTGCCTCATGGTCGGGTCACCGGCGACTAAACTTGTTCCCCAACAAGGCTTGTTTGGTGAGGAGGGTGGCTAGTAACCCTTAAGGATTAAAAACAAGACCTTCCAAAGGGCGGGGTCAATGGCCTACTAGCACTGTGTGTGTTTGTGTGTATGTATGTGTGTGTTGGGGTGGAGAGTGCTCCCGTAAGCAGTGGTGAAGGCAACCTTTCTAGGAGAAGCAAATCTTTGATTAAAAAAAAACATAAAACGGGAGACCAGTACCCGCATTAAGCTGGTCTGTAGTTTAACTTGTTGCTGGCTATCTTGCTCTTGCTTGTTACTGGATCTCAACATTTTGAACCGAGAGATAAACTTAGCTGTCGTACAAAGCTAAGACTCTGTAACATCATCTGTGTAGAGATACTCCCTCAGGCATTATTCTATTAAAATGGTCCTGTAGCGATGGAAATCTTTTTTGGGCTCATGGACTTTAAGTGTCTGAAGGAGTGGCACTCGTCTGACAAGACGTTGCAATCGTCATATATATATATATATATGTGTGTGTGTGTGTGTGTGTAGATGTGTGTGTATGTGTATATATATATATATAGTCTAAAGAAGGTTTGTAAATGTATGAAACAGAGTTCAGAATAGACTTCATAATCTAGTGGCAGATACCCCTTTCTCTTCCCTGCAACCTCATTCTCACAGAAGAAACGCTGCGACCCTGTCTCTGTTTTATCGTTATTTTCATGGAAAATTCTCGTCTGACCTCAAATCTATTGACACCCCTCGCCAAACATTGATAAGAATTACTCGTTTGGTTGTAAACACTGCCAATAATTTCCCCCACTTCTTATTTGTGCCTACACCTTAACGTAGAATCCACAAACAAAGTTTATTTCTTAGACCTGCACATCTGTGGAACTCTCTCCCTTTTACCTGCTTTCCAGATGACTAAAATATGGCCGTCTTCAAGTCAAATGTAAACAAGTTCTTGATGAGCTGTTCCCGCTTTGTCAACTAGGACCCAACCTCTGTCCTATCACCGCAATATTGCGTTCATCTGATTGATGAACTTATTACACTTGTGCCCCCCTCGACGTAAAAATCCCCGACAAACTTGCTTAACAACCAAATCACAATCCGTCACTGTTGAGATCCCTAAATTTCGACAAACCAAACAAACAGCAAAATCCCACCCCTATACTCTTAAGATCCCTAGATATCGTAAAGCCTTCTACTCGAATAGCCTTTTCCCTTGGATTGCTCCATTTTGGAATTTCCTACCGGGCATCTGCTTCCCTTACTGTTGTGACATGCAGAAATTCAAGAGTAATGTAAAAAGATATCTCGCTAAGTCTCTCAATAGTATCCCTGCTATTTTGTTCCCAAATCGTAGCGCCTCCCGATTAAGTAGCTCTGTGGTTTGCTTTAGGGTGTGGGGAATGACAAAAAAGTATTATAATTTTACCGCTAAAAATAATTAACATTTTCTATTATTTATATGACAAGAAAGATACAGCATTTTAATTTCCAATTAATATTTCTATTCCTGCGGTTTAGTTTTTGTTTTTATATAAAAATGCCGTCTTATTTTTATGTTCTGGTATTTGCAAATCTCATCATATGATGACTCTCTACGCACCTTAGCATTACTATTCTTTAGTTGATACAGTTCATTAGTAGCATTGTGATTTACGGCTGCTTTATGTATTACATTAGGGAAAAACATTTATTAATCCATGGGCAATTGTTTTTGACTTTGCAATTACATAAATTGCCATTATTTGTTATCGTTATGTTATAAATACTACTACTAATATATATAGAAATACATGCATACATACATATAGAATGATAGATAGATAAATATATGCCAGGTAATGTATACACGAATAAAATCAAGGATCAAAAAGAGTAAACAATAAATCTGTGGCAGAAGAGCGGTAGATTTAAACATGAACGATGAAAATACGCCAGCGTGTGTCTGTGTGTCAGTGGCCGAAGGTTATAGCCAAGTCCGAGCCAGGTCCACTACGACTTTCACTAAATATTCCATGTTTCGCTGTTCCTATATTGTGGTTTCTCTCTTTCTCTCTCTTCCTATTCCTCTTGCCAATGGACAGATATATCTACCGCCCCTTCCATTACCAACTGATTCGTCCCTGGCCGAGATCATTGATACAAACAGTTGGTCGATGGGCTCGTAAATGGGTGCGCTGGCATTCACAACCACTCTACCAATAAGTATAACAATTATCGTATTTTTTCTATCCGTTCCATTCACGGTGCGGTCAGCTCTCGCGTAGGCGCGTGAGACAACTCACCTGCAGATAGAGATCGACGTACAGAAATCGCATTCATAAGAAGGTCGTTAGATCGAGTGAATCTTGAGCGCGCTTATTGGAAAATATTTTGACTCGTGATCGCTGTGAAATGAAAACTGGGCACCTTTTAATTTAGAAAACAATTCAGAAAAGTGGTCAATAAACACACACACACACACACACACACACACACATATATATATATATATATATATATATATATTAATATTACGAAAGGCAAGATAAGTTACTTCTTTACCTGCCTGGATGAGATTTTTATTTTTTTATTTTCATGTTTTTATTTATTTTGTAATCGTTTATAAAATTTGAAACGAAAGTTGTGCCGAGCGTTTAAGTTAAAAAAATAACAAAGATGGAGGATATGAGGCTGCCTAGTCTGGAGTCTCGGGAATCGCTCAGAATTCAAAAATAAGAAAAAAATCCTGATAAAAATTCACCCATTAAATAGCACTATGTTGAATTTTCTTGACATCAGTCACCTTTCTTTATTTATATTTCTTATTCATGATTTTAATAACTAGTTTATTATATTCAAAACATCACGTCAAAACACCAGGGTCTTTTACCTTTTTTTCAGTTGATTGTAAATGCTCAAAAAACAATTGAATGTCCTTCTGTTTTTTTTTTGGGTCACACTGTATATATTTGTGGTAGGACGATTCCAAAAATTTTCCCGATTCTGATGCAATTACCGATTCCGTTCTAAATTTTCGATTCAGATTCCGACCCTTTCAATATTTAAAAATGTTTAATTAGAGATTTGTTTCTTTTTTTTTTTCATAAATTTTCAAATCATAGTTTATATATATATATATATATATATATATATATATATGTACTAGCAGTCCAGCCCGGCTTTGATCAGGCCCTATGTACTGTTCATAAC
>NC_136513.1:24842500-24955000 GCF_053919585.1 Euprymna scolopes | reverse complement strand
CAACACAATATGTTGTGTTCAGTTTCAGATGATTATTTTAAGCATATTTGTACCACCTGAAAATAAGGGGGGGTTGTAAGTAAAAAATATATATATATATAAATATCGTTTATGAAAAATAAGTACACTGTTATAAAGTTCATTCTTCTCTTAATGATCGCTGAAAATTTCGTATTGATCGGATAATTACCTGATTTTTGGTAGATTTTTAAAAAGACGGTTCGTCAAAAGTACTTACCTGCCCCCCCCCAGTTTTGGCGGTGCCTAATATATATATATATATATATATATATATATATATATATATATATATATATATATATATATATATATATATCGTATTTTGGAGTAATTGCACAAAGTTCGGTGTAATTACGCCAACTAGCTAAAAGTGTTTTTGGCAGCCATGTATACAAAGAGCACATGTTTTAGTTGGCGAAATTACCACGGGATTTGGCGCAATTAACCCAAACTAAAATATATATATATATATATATATATATATATATATATATATATATAATATAAAATATATTTTAGTCATCGACATACAGACCTGTTTCGTTGTTTCACAACTCATCAGTGCCGCTAGACTAACACCCATCCCAAGCCGAGGATCGAACCTAGAACCGTCGTGATGACAGGCGGTAGAACTGCCGACTACGGAATCGGTGGCCGTAAATTAATCTGTCCGAATGTCTATTTAAATAAACATCCGTCCGCCACTCGTAGAGGGCTCAAACGTTTGTTAGTAAACAAACCGCGAGCTTCGCATTTTTCAGCTAAATTAAGTAGCGAGTAAGATAATTTACGATAGTGCTCTACCCAAGAGGGGGGCTTTATAAAATATATTTTAGTCATATATATATATATATATATATATATATATATATATATTTGTAGTCATCGACATACAGTCCTGTTTCGTTGTATCACAACTCATCAGTGCCGCTAGACTAGCATCTCTCCCAAGCCAAGGATTGAACCCAGGACCGTCGTGTTGACAGTCGTATATATATATATATATATATATATATATATATATATATATATATATATATATATATATCGACTGTCGCTCCAAGGGTATAAAACCGTTTCTGCAGAAAATAGATTCAGATTTGAATGCAAAACAAAGCATATATAATGGTTAAAACAAACATAGAAGAAAAACTAAACCCAATCTTTTTATAAATTTATTTCAGCCCTACAATGGGGCAATTTCAAAGGATGTGTGATAGTCAAGTAATCATATGATTTACACACTGCATGAATTCATCACCGATATTCGTATTTGTTAGAAAAAAAACAGGTTAGAAAAGGGGAAGAGGAGAGATACTCTCGTTGAGGAAAATGTTAATGCAATATAAAAATAAAACCAGAAAGGAATAGGGAGGAAGAATTAAAAATGCCAAGAGAGAGGACTGACCCCGCGGGTAAAAGGCACATGTAGAGAGAAAATTAAAAAAATAAAAGAGAAAACACTATATATATATATATATATATATATATAATCCGATAAAAAAGGGAACAACCGACCTTGACCAACGTTAACACCTTACACTACATAACATAACAAGTGTATTTAAGAAGTTTTATGACAACACAAGCCGAAAGGCCCAACATATAAAATCAACAGCGGGATCTTTTGATGTGACAGAGGCGGGTTCGAAATCAATATTTCTGTTTTTTTTTTTAAACTTAAGCCATTATCACTGCACAACCAGAACTACCAGAAATATAAAATCAACAGTAAATGCTTTTATATGCCAGTGGTTCGTCCGAAATAAATGTGTCTGTCTAGAGCACAGTTGAAACTGTTACTTGACTTGCATTTTAAACGTTAATGCAAGCCATTATACATAAAAAAGTGTTTATAAAATCAACAGTAGATTTTCTACAGTGCAATGCAGACAAAAATATGTTGTGAACTTCGACATTCTCAGAAGCATGTGAAGCTCCCTCCATCTGATTCTCCATGGATCCTTAATTAGGGCACGTAATCAATCGATTTGATAGAAAATTACGTTATTTTATTGATTTCGATGACAATAAAATTATAGGTATATGAATCATTTAATCCTGGGCAACGTCTATTCAGCCTACTATTACACACACACATACATATTTATATATACGCACACACACACACACACACACACACATATATATATATATATATATATATATATATATATATATATATATATATATATATATAGGAGCAAACATTTAATAAAACATGTTAAAAAACACTTTGAAAAAGAGTTAAAAACATATTTAATCTGAAAAGGAAACACTTGATAAGTGGATAGTCTTAATCCGCGGATTAAGGACCATCCACTTATCAAGTATTTCATTTTCAGATTAAATATGTTTTAACTCTTTTTCAAAGTGTTTTTTTAACCTGTTTTATTAACTGTTTGCTCCTATTATAAGCTCTATCTCCTATTTGGTTTTATCGAGCTTTTACATCTGGCTGAGATAATTTTATAAATATTAATTCTTTAATATTTATAATATACTTTAGTTTTACCATCTTGGATCATTTTGGTAAATTTAATTGTAATATGTATATATATATATATATATATATATATATATATATATATATATATATATATATATATATATATTATGTGATAGAAGAGTAAATCTTTAACAAATCCAAACTTATCAAGATAAAAGCTAAACATTATCAAGGGGGAGGGCAAACAAAATAATATTAAATGAAAGTTGAGGAATAAAAGTTATATATTAATTTACTATATTTTCAGAACCATTAGGGAAAGTTAAGAGGAAATTAACAAAAAAAAAAAAACAAGTGAAGCATGCATGGTCCCTCGTTAATGCACTATGAACTAGGCATTAAAACAATGACTAAGTCCAGCATCCCCCCCCTTTTAGCCCCAAAATGTAAATTTGAGTTCTGTACCATGCAAAAAAAATAATTACTAAGTCCAACATTTGCCCCCCCCCTATTTTTTGATGAGTATGAGTTGAAAAAAAATGAAGATGGGCGGGAGAAATAATAAAGAAAAAAGAAGAAAAAGAAGAAGAGAAAAGGAAACAAAAAAGAAGAAAAAGAACAGATTAAGAAAAAAGGAAACAGAATAAAAAATAGAAGAAGAGAAAAAGAAGACTAAAGTAGAAGTAAAATAAACGAAAAAGAGAAAGAAGAAGACGTAGAAGAAGGAGACAACGAAGGAAAAGAAAACGAAGTGAGAAGAGTAAAGAGAAGCGAAAGAAAAAAGGGGAAGAAAAAGAGTGAAAAAGAGGAAGAAGAAAAAGAAAGAAAAAAAACGAAGGAGATGAAACAAAATGTGAAGCATGCATGGTCCACCGTGAGTGTACAATGAAGGAGCTATAAAAAATGACTAGGTTCAGCACCCCCCCTCATTTAGCCCCAAAACTTCCCAGGGGACCTCAAATCCTGATAAAAATGAACAAACGGTGCAGTTTTAGGCCATACCATATATAAATTTGAGTTTTGCACCATGCAAAAAAAGAAATGCCTAAGTTAACCATTCCCCCATCAATTTAGCCCCAAAAGTCCCCAAAGCCTTAACATATTCAAATTTGAGTTCAGCACCATGCAAAACTGCTTAATAGACATGCACAGAAAATTTTGGACAAATATGATAAAATAGTCCCAAAAATGGAGTAATTTTTTAGCCCTAAAAGAGCCCTTGGGGCACACCCAAGAGTTTTCGCGAAGTATAGTCAAACAAAATTATATAGAAACCAGTTAGTTAAAACTTTTCACAAAGTTTTATGAAAATCCAAGACATCAGTTTTTTTATAAACACAAAAGTGTTAATTTTAGCCATTTTAACCCGAAAGGCATCCCTGGGAGGGACTGGAGTTTTATCGGGAACATTCCAAGGCCTAGTTAGTGAGAAAAATGCGGACAGACGAACGGACGAACTGGCCACAGACGAACGGACAAGGGTGAATTTACAGGTCCACCCTCCTTTTGTTGGGGGAAGAAAAACTCTTTAGGCCAATGCATTTCGAAACTAAATGCTTTTCTTCAGAAGAGAACAAAGGCCAGAATTATGCAAAATGCAAATATATACATAAAAATGGCTTAATGATATTTAGAAATGAAATGAAAATAAAGAAATAGCATAATATGGTAAAAAGTCATTAAATGTAGGTACACCATATAAACTGCATCGGAAGCGTAGTATATATGTAGGTAATATTTATTGGCCTACAATTTTTTAAATATTACCTACATATACACTACTCTTTTGATTCGGTGTTATATATTGTACATACTTTTAATTACTTTTTATCATATTATTTTAATCCATTAGTTCACATTTCTAAATAGCATTTAAGTTCTAAATGTCATAAAGTCATGTCCCCTCTATATTTGAATTTCGAATAATAATGATGAGAACCAATATGATTCGGAATACCATGGCTTTTAGATTTTTTTTGTTTAAATTTTCACTTCAATTTTATTTATTGTTCTGATATCATAAAATTATATATAACCTTTATTCCTTATCCTTTATTTGATACTAGCGGGGTGTGCCCGGGTGTTTGGAGGTCTGTGTGCTCTTAAATAAAAAAGAAACCGGGGGGGTAGAATCGATCCCGAAGCCCTGAGGCGAAGTTTTAAAATAAAATCGGCCAGCCACAGAATGAGTTACTGAAAGATGTTTGAATTTATTTAAGTAAGAACCAAGTTGACAGGTGCTCACACGGAAGTCGTAGAGCGTTATGACGATGACGACAACGACGATGACGACGACGACGACGACGGAAGCTATTCAGCAAATGAGGTCAATGGGAAGGTTTGTTTGTTATAAGCGAAGTAAAAAAAGAAAACATACAAAGGAGCGTTAAAACTTAAGCGTGAGGGGGGTAATAAAAACATCGAAAAACAACACTAAAAAACTAACGTAAGGAAAACGAACGATGATAAATGTAAAAATCGAAAACACAAAAAAGAAAACAAAAAAACGAACACGTGAAAAATGGCTTAAATAAGCCTGTTTCGATATTAAAATTTAAAAAATCGGTAGGTACCCGGGTGTTTTTGGGTGTGTGGTCGGGGGTGGATAAGCGAAGTAAAAAAAAAAAACAGAAAAACGAACGTTTCGTGAAAAATGGCTTAACTAACACTGGTTCAATATAAAATTTAAAAAATCGAAGAAAAAAGACATCTCACACCACGACTCGAACGAAAAACGTTTAGATAATGAACCAATGCGCTAACCAACTGCGCTAACGCGACGTACATTAGATTGTGTCAGTTTTTCAACTATTTAAAGTAAATAAGGTCATTACGTCATCTGACGTATGCGTAGATCCGGTCGTCGTCACGAGAGGACCGTTTTTGTTGACCCCCCCTGTTGAAAATTGTCGATTTCGGGGTGACAACATGAACGTTTTGGCCAATTCTTCGATATTCTTTGAGTGAAGGATGGAGCTTCAATATGATACCGAGTTTGTGAATTTTCGTCGTGTCTGTCGAAAGTTTTTAGCGGACACAAAAACACACATACAAACATACATACACACATTTTCGCTTTTATATTCATAGATTTTACACACACATACACACAAACACACACAAACACACACACACACGCATATATATATATATATATATATATATATATATTTATTTATATATGCAATTTTTAAATGTATGAATGCGGAAGTGACCCATGTTTCTCGCATCGACGTTATTCAAAATTTATTTAAGTTTATACACTAATAGCATCCTCTCTGTTTTATATAAACTAATCTTTGTATTGCGATTTCAAAATAGAATTCCTTACTTAGCTCTACTAATTAGTTTTTTTTATTCAATTGTTTAGATGTTAATACAACAACTAGTTCTGCTTGAGAATATTGATCTGTTTCGTGGACAAACTTTTAGTAAGTCAAGTCAAGAATGTCAAATGTGATTACAATTCGTAGTTATAATGACAGGGTAGCAAATTATGCCCCCATATTTTCCTCCATTCAGGCATTTTGTTTAGAAGAACTGGCTTGCTGGTCAACAAACTATGAACCCATTTATATATTAAGTTAAGTTAAAACAAGTCCATAACTCGTACAACCATACTCCAGCACAACCAATTTATTAATGTTCCTTTAACATTAGATTTACGGGAAATAAATTTTTATTAGCAAATTCTTAATCGTATTATTTTAATTCGTTCGGACTATTGGTCTCAACTTACGATGTTACCCCCGACATATTTCAAGTGTATTTTGTCAAAATTATCTTTAAATAATGGCACAGATTTTAATTTGAACAGATATAATCACAGGAAGACAGGATTGGTGAGTGCCTGCCGCTCGTAGGTGTCTTAGTGTACGACGTTCCATAGCTGCTTCCTCATGCACGTTGTTGAAGAAAGACATCTGACTATCACATTTGGAACGCTATGTGACTCTGTCCGCTGTAAAAGTCTCTAAAAGATCAGAGGGGAATATTGCAGCGCTTGAGGGTGGGCTTTATGCAGATTATGTAGCGTTTCCTCGGGCAGCTGGCATTTCATCGGCCGTGAGTGAGCTGGCTGAAGAGAAATCTTCGAGGTAGTCTGCTCGGGGGAATCTGCCCAACCATCGAAGCTGACGACGGATAAGAGTGACTCAAAAGAGGCAAGTAAGCTATCCTGCGAATCTCTGAATGGAGCACCTTCTGCAGCCAATGGAGACCGACATTTTGCTGTAGTCGTTTGACGCGAAATGATTCTAACAGTCTGATGTTTATATATATATATATATATATATATATATATATATATATATATATATATATATATATATATATATACACATATATATATACACACACACACACACACACACACATATATATATATATATATATATATATATATATATATATATAAGAGATAGAAAATTAGAAGTGTATGTTTTAATTCGGTTGGGATTACATTTTCTATATATAAATACTGTTATTTATATTAGTTTGAAGTTTACCATTGTTTATATCAGGTAAACACTACATCCCTTTGTTTTCATTAATATATATATATATATATATATATATATATATATTTAAAGCATTTAAAAAGAATACATTTTTAATTTCAACTGTATCCCTTGCAGTTGTCGGTAGCCGAACGGTACGGGGCCTTGCTAATGAAGAAAGACATAACTTCTGTTGCCACGGTTCGAATCTCTCGACCGGCGTTAATCGTGAAACCCTGCACTGATGATTCCCGAATGGATGAAACACTAGTGTCTGTAGGTATTTAATTATTATAGTAAATGATTATATATATATGCATATATATATGTATACATATATATACATATATATATACACATATATATATATAAACATATATATATATGCGTGGGTGTTTATGTGTCTATAGTGTACGCTCTTTAGTTGGAATTTGCTAAATGTCTTAATTACATTTCTCTCGCTTTCTCTCTCTCTCTCTCACTCTCTCTCTCTTACTCTCTATCTCTTGAATTGAAACCATGTTTAATTTCAGAAGTTTCCGATGGATAGCTATTCTGTACAATATGAAGGATTTTTAGTGAACAGATGTTCTGTACAAGTGCGTGACTTGATAATTTTGCAAGCAAAGAGCAAAAGATATTTCTCCGGTTGACACAAAAAGATTATGTGCTAGAATGGTTTCCGATTTGTTTCTAGCAGAACGTGCCTCTATTTGATGCATCCGTTCTTATCGCCAATGCCTATGAAGAGAACTTTTCAATTTTCGGTGATCATACCCTTCTCATTATTTTAAAAAATATTACAAAATATATATACACACACACACACAGAGGTGTTTTTATTGGTTTGAACCTTATTTGCTAAAAGCAATAAACATAGAAAATTAAAGGTCTTAAAACATTTTGGATACATAGAATAAGGGAATTGAATATTGAGGCAGAAAAAAATACTGTACTTTAAATCCAAAATAAATTTTAAATCGTAAAATGCTAGTAAGGAGATAAAGAGATAAATCGCACTTTGTAGCCCTTCCAATAAATTAGGTCGCAATCCCATGCAAAGAGGTTTCCTTCCTTTCACTGCTGTTTATAAAAAAATATCGGGCAAAAACTTTTATTTCTTTATTCGGCTGAGATTGTCTTAGATAAATGTTACTTCTTTGTAGCGGAAATCACTAGATTTACATAGCAGTAGATATATAGGTAAACAAACAAATCAAACAAGACCTAGAACTAAACCAGTGGGCAAATACTACCGAAGCATCCCTCGATATCCGAAGAACTTTTTAACATTGCCCTAGCATACACTGATATATCCTCGGAAGAAACCAACATCATTAAAAAATGTAGAAAATCAGTTCTAATAAATAACAATAACCAATGGATAAAGACTAAAATGAACCATTCGTTTTATTTGGCGATGGGTGCCAGAGACTCTTCAGAGGCATCAGATCTTGTGGGATTACTCATGCTATATACCCTCACAAGCATATTCGATACTACGGATATCGGCCTATACAGAGATGACGGACGAGCTATAATAAAAAACTCCAACAAAGTCAAGGGAGAAAACTTTAAGAAAATCATACACAAGGAAATGGAAAAAATAGGGCTAAAAGCAGACGTATCAGCTAACATAAAAATAACAAACTTCCTGGACGTCACGTTAAACTTAGATAAAAACACATATGAACCATACTTAAAAGATAACGCTACTCCAATTTACGTAAACCCTAAGTCCAATCACCCACCATCAATTATAAAACACATTCCTAACTCGATCGTAAGTAGACTCAGTAATAACTCAAGCGATGAAAATGCATTTAACAGGTCAACCAATATCTACAAAACAATCCTAAAAAATAGTGGATACAAAAATATCGATATCAAATATAAGCTACAAAACACCAACAACAATAATAAAATCAAAAATAGAAGAAAAAGAACTATAATTTGGTATACGGCCCCATACAATCAAATGTTAAAAACAAAACTTGGCAAGAAATTTCTAGATCTTATTGAAAAACACTTTCCCGCAACCAACCCCTTACACAAAATCTTCAATAAAAATACCTTAAAGCTATCCTACAGTTGTTGCGAAAATGTAGAGATGATAAGTAAAGCCCATAATAACAAAATATTAAATAAAACAATGTAAACAACAACAAAATAAACAATAAACAAGTAGATACCATGACAAAAATAAAACCAACACTAACAGAAATAATAATAATAATAATAATAATAATAATAATAATAATAATAATAATAATAATAATAACAACAACAAACCAATCCCGGACAGGAACAACCATACCATAAATAAAAATACTAATAACGAACAAGACAAATGCAACTGTAGACACCGCACACTTTGCCCAGTCCAAAACAAATGTCTAACAAAAAGCGTAGTTTATCAAGCAACAATATTTGCGAAAGAAAACCCGAATAACAAGAAATATTACGTAGGTATGACTTCCTTAGATTTCAAAATCCGATACTATGACCACAAAAGTACATTCAACAATAAAAAAAACACCGTATAAAAACAACACTAGCGAATAAATACTGGGAACTCAAAGAAAGCGGACATTCGCCGGTAGTCGAATGGAAAATAATAAGACAAGCTACCACGTTTAGGCATTTAGACGATCCATGTAAATTATGCCTTCATGCTATCCTGTACTTTAAAGAACCCCAAAATCTATGAAACTGTCGAAGAGAAATAGCAAATAACTGTATTCACAAAATAAAATTTACTCTAGGATAGCGATACAAAATAGCTTTAAAACTAACAAAAACAATAGAAAATAAACAAATAAAAAATTAAATAAATATGAATATACATAAACTATCACATATATATGTATGCATATATATATGTATATATATATATATATGTGCATATATGTATGTACACATATGCATTTATATATATATAAAAAAGGAGGAAAAGGTCTGCCTTAAACCACTAACCTAGTTCTAAAACAGATCCTTTGTTCGATAAAATGCATGCCCATGGCTGATAGGAAGGGGCGCAGTGGATACTAGAAGCTGATTGGCTAACTAAAATCCTCAACAGAAGAGCACCATATAAAAACGAGAAACAACCACAGAATTCGCGCATAAGCCTGACGAACCCTAGAGTGAATGAAACGCCGAATATTCAGTGTAGCTTAATCGCCATAAATATTTTAAAAATTTATATATATATATATATATATATATATATATATATATATATATATATATATATATATATATATATATATATATATATATGAATATAATTATCTATTGACACGTGTTTCGTCGGCTAGGACTCATCAGAGTGGGTGAATGATCTATGATGAGTCGCAAATTAAGAAATACGTATCAGTGGATAATTATATTTTTAAAATAATACACATGCCGCTACTACTTTGCGGGTATAAAAATTGGTTAAAGAAAAATTTATTCCTAACTTGCATTTAGGTAAAAATGGACTTTCGTATATATAATTAGAATCATTCAAAAAATATTGCAAAACAAAAACAAATATCACCTCTCTATCTCTCTCTCTCTCTCTCTCTCTCTCTCTCTCTCTTTATATATATATATATATATATATATATATATATATATATATATATATATATATATATATATATATATATATATATATATATATACCGATGTTATTTGTTTTTGTTTTTGCGATATGTTTGGAATTAATTCAATTATTTACGACAGTGCATTTTTACCTAAATGAGAGTTGGGAATAATTTTCCGTTTAACCAACTTGGTACCCCCACATGGGGAGCGGCATACATATTGTTTTTAAAATATAATTATCTACTGACATGTGCTTCGTCGCCTCTGACTTAAAGGGCGCCTGTGGTTACCAAATATGATCTGGGATTTATGGAGATTGCGTATGTACTGTTACACAAGGTCCCGGCCATATTTTTCGGACACTTTATTATTCGACTTTCCTAGTACCATAGTGTGGCGAAATAGAATAACATAAACATATAAAGACAATACATGTAATAAAAATGGAAGACAATCGATTAGGTAAGAAAAATATTTAATTGTTATCATTTTTTTACAAAACACACACGATATCTATTTTTCGGACATCGTTGAAAAACTGGTATAGTCTGTAATATCACCTTTCTTCTCAATAACTTTTATCAGTCTCTCTTTATAATGATCAAACGTACGCACAATAACATCTCTACGTGTTTCTATTAGTTGTTTTTTTGGCATCTAGTATTCGTTCACATAGTTGAACCCCTTTCATTATTTCAGTCCCATAAAAGACAAGTTGCGCAAGCATTTCCCTAATATTTTCCATAAAATTTAGATCTGGGCTTTTTGTAGGCCATTCCAAATAGTTATATTCAGTTTAGCCATCCATTCTTTCATGAGTTTTGACACATGGATGCTGCTATTGTCTTGCTGTAGAACGGAACTATTTCCCATCTCTCTTCTTATCCTTAGTAGGTCTTTCTCGTCCAGCAACTGTTTATAGATCTCGCTGTTCTGTCGTCCTTACAGCCACTCAAACCTTATATTTCCATTGGCAAAGATCATACCCAAAACCAAAACTCATCCTCCTCCCATCTGTCGTTTGTTCAGTACAACAGTCTCACCCCTTCTCGACCAATTACACCATCGATCGGGACCATCAAACTTGAAACACTTCTCATCAGTAAATATAACCTACTTAAAGTCAGTATGCTTTGTTAACCACCTTTTAGCACTCTCCAGTCTTGCTCCTTTGTGTTTCTTTGTTAGTGTAATTTTTTTCGTAGCCTTTGCATTCTTCAAACCGATCCTATACAGCGTTCTTCGTACTGTTCGAACGTTTACATCCAATTCACATTTCTCCTCTTTTCTCGCTGTATTTTTTTCTCCAGATGTCAAAAACCGTGTCACAGCCCCCTTCATTCTCCTTTCAGTCCCCTTGCCGATATATCTTTTCTGTCCTTTCTTCTTTTTCCGCTCGGAGTTTGTCTTCGGCACGTTGATTTCGACAGCTGTCATTCAATGCCGATCTTTTTGATGCTGATGCCATCTTCCCGCTTCTTCCGTGCCAATAAAAGACTTCTTTTAAATGCATTTTAACTCATTAAACTTATTTTTTTGCCAGTAGAATAGAACAGATAATTGGTTCTAATGATGGCAGCTAAATGTACAAGCAAAAAATTTGCATACGGCAACATATGCAGGACCATAGCTCTTAATAAAATAGGATTTTGTCATGTCCGAAAAATAGTGCCGCGCGAGTTTTCGGAAAAATCACAAAAAACTAAAATTATCAAAGCCAAATTAAAAAGATGATTACACTAGTAGTCGATTTTCACTCCTTTACTACGTACTTACAATCTCAAAATTTATTGGCATTAGTAGCCATATTAACGTACTTTTTTCAAAATGTCCCAAAAATATTGTCGGGCTCGTGCCAAATCAATTTTCTTTGATTAATATATATACGAATTTCCAAAGTTTAAAAATATGATTCGAAGCTAGTCAGCTTGAATCGATATCATACATATAGTTTTCCAGCATAGATTAAACTTTAGAATTGCTTCTTAATATAGAAAATGTATATTTGCGCATACGTAGAAGTAACCCGTTTAGTCGACTTGCGGCTCCCGAATTCCATTTTTTTACAACTTTACCATTTGGCAGCTATTTTATTAATAATATATTAATCATTTTTTTTTTCACTGGTCTAAATAAAGTGCCAAATATGGAGACGAAAAAGTAACAGTGTACTTTTGTAGAGAACGTCCTGTGCACAGACGGAAAAATAACCTGTATATATATATATATATATATATATATATATATATATATATATATATTATATGCTTATGTGCAAAATCACTATATGTTTAAGTTACATCCCTCGGAAATCCTACATTGAGTCGGCGATTCTCTCTCTCTCTCTCTCTCTCTCTCTCTCTCTCTCTCTCTATATATATATATATATATATATATATATATATATATATATACATATATATACATATATATACATACATACATATATACATATATATACATACATACATATATATGCATACATACATATATATATACATATATACATATATACATACATACATATACATACATATATATACATATATATATATATATATATATATATATATATATATATAAATACAGGGTGAACCAAAAAGATCTGTACAAAATTTAAATAATTTTAAACCAGATATTTGTTTTCTTTTGATGGCAGCCAGGTTAACCTTTGAAGAAAAAAAAACTTTGTAAAGTCCTATTAGAGGCATTAAAACGCTGTTGAAGTTCTAAGATAGTTTAGGTGTAAGTAAAGATCTTTTGGGCACACACTATATATATATATATATATATATATATATATATATATATATATATATAACTGCTTCATTTACTCACATAAAATTAATATACGAAAGTAGAGATTTATGCGTAAACTTAAAGCATTTTCTTCAAAAGTGCTCAATACGTACGTAGAGCTATTTAGTAATTTATAAAATATATATGGCGATTAAGCTACACTGAATATTCTGCGTTTCATCCACTCTAGGATTCGTCAGGCTTATGCGCGAATTCTGTGGTTGTTTCTCGTTTTTATATGGTCCTCTTCCGTTGAGGATTTTAGATGAAAAATTTGCTATCCTGTACTTTAAAGAACCCCAAAATCTATTAAACTGTAGAAGAGAAATGGCAAATAACTGTGTTCACAAAATAAAACTTACTCTAGGATAGCGATACAAAATAGCTTTAAAACTAACAAAAACAATAGAAAATAAACAAATAAATAAATTAAATAAACATGATACCACATAAACGATCACAAATATATGTATATATATATGTGTATATATATGTGCATATATGTGTGTACACATATGTATATTTATATAATTAAAAAAAAAGTCTGCCTTAAACCACTAACCAAGTTCTAAAACAGATCCTTTTTTCGATAAAATGCATGCACATTGGCTGATAGGAAGGGGCGCGGTGGATACTAGAAAGCTGATTGGCTAACTAAAATTCTCAACATAAGAGGACCATATAAATACGATAAACAACCACAGGATTCGTGCATAAGCCTGACGAATCCTACAGTGGATGAAACGCCGAATATTCAGTGTAGCTTAATCTCCATATATATTTTATAAATTACTATATATATATATATATATATATAAATATGTATATATATGTATATATATATAAATATGTATATATATATATATATATATATATATATATATATATATATATATATATATATATATATATATATATATATATATATACAGTGATGATCATATTTATTGGCACGGTAAAATAAAAGTTAAATTTTGTCTAATAAATTCTAAATAAGGGATTAAATTAAAGAAAATAACAAAGTATATTATGTATTTTTAACGTGCCTTTCTGATGCAGCAATCGGATTTTAGAAAAAATAAATAACAAAGGAACAACAAACATAATTGCAAAAAACCCTTGTTCAAAATTATTGGCACGATTTATTTAATAATCAATTGTATAGCCTTTGGCCTTGATTACCTTCCTCAGTCGCTTTTCATAGTTTACAACCAAGTTGTTGCACTCTTCAGTAGTAATTTTAGCCCACTCTTCCTGACAATAATCCTCCAATTGAATAAGATTCTTAGGCTTCCTTTGCATTACCCTCAATTTTAATGTTCTCCATAAATTTTCAATTGGATTAAGGTCTAGGCTTTATGATGGCCACTCCAAAACATTAATATGATTGTCCTCAAGCCATTTCTTAGTCAGTTTAGCCGAATGCTTTGGGTCATTATCTTGCATGAACCACGAACGACGACCAAGTGAGAGCTCTTTAGCAGAGTCTTTCAGGTTTTCATCCAATATTTTAACATAATCTTCCTTTTTTATGCTACCTGTGACCTTAACAAGTCGCCCTGGTCCAGAGGCAGCAAAGGATCCCCAAAACATCAAACTGCCTCCACCGTGCTTCACTGTGGGTATGGTGTTCTTAGGCAGGAAAGCTTCGCCAGATTTTCTGTAAATATAAGACACTTTATTATGGCCAAATAACTCTATTTTCGTTTCGTCAGTCCATAGAACACGTTTCCACAATGCAACATCTTTATCAATATGACGTTTTGCAAAGGCTAGCCTTGCTTTCAGGTGCATAGGCTTCAATAAGGGAGTCTTTCTCGGACGACATGCTTTTAAACCAGCTCTCTTCAAAACTCTACCAACTATATGTCGAGATACATTCACTCCAGAGGTGCTCTGTTCATCAACAATCTCCCCAACAGAGATCCTTGGGTTTTGTTTTACTTGTCGAACAATTTTCCGTTCATCTCTTGGGGAAAGAATCCTTTTTCTCCCTCTACCCTCTAAACTCATAACGTGGCCTTGCGATTTGAACTTGTTTATTATGGCTCTAACAGTGGATTTGGGAAGGTTTAGCTTCTTTGAAATCTTATCATAGCCCTCCCCATTGGTATGGCATGCTACAACAAGCTTCCTGACGTCTTCGCTGTGTTCCTTAGTTTTAACCATGGCGATTGAAAATTATAATTTAGTCACTTATAATAGTTTAAATAAATCGCTATCTAAAAATTATCTGAAAAATTTATTCACTGAATTATCGTTAAACAAGCATAATATGGCTATAAAAAAGTTCAGAAAGCACGTAAACCGGAAATTGATTGATATTATACTGATACTAAAAGAAAAACAAAGCCGTGCCAATAATTTTGAACAAGGGTTTTTTGCAATTATGTTTGTTGTTCCTTTGTTATTTATTTTTGCTAAAATCCGATTGCTGCATCGGAAAGGCCAGTTAAAAATACATAATATACTTTGTTATTTTCTTTAATTTAATCCCTTATTTAGAATTTATTAGACAAAATTTAACTTTTGTTTTACCGTGCCAATAAATATGATCATCACTGTATATATATATATATATATATATATATATATATATATATATATATATATATATATATAGTTTTTAAATTATTGCAAATATTTTGGATTATTTCGCATATTCTGAATTTTGATTTTATTCAACGTGTCAAACGCATAATTCTGGACATATTATGTCTTATCAGTTTTTCCTAGTGATTTTGCTTCGTCTCCCTATATCTTCTCATCTGGGGTTTTTACTTCTGGACTTTCAATTTATCATCTGATTTTTTTGTTTTAAAGCATTTATGACTAGTTTTGATGTAATGCTGTTTTATTTCCTGTCACTACCAACAAATCGTTTATTATAGCGAAACAATACTTTCGCTATTGTATTCATTTGCTAATATGTTTAGACTGATGGAAAGAACGCATTTCTTTTGAACACTGCGGATTAAATAAATTAATGTAAAATATGTTTTTACATTCTTTAATTTCTTTTTCTTTATACGCACACACACATATATTTATATATATATATATATAAATATATATATATATATATATATCGATCGATTCAGCTACTCTGATGAGCCGTAGACCAGGAAACACGAGTCAGTGGATAAATATATTAACAACAAGATATATATCTCTCTCTTCATTTGGGGGAACCAAATTGGTTAAAGGGAAAGTTATTTCCAACTCGCATTTTGACAAAAATGCACTTTCGTCAATAATTGAATTCATTCAAAGTGTATCGCAAAGACAAAAACAAACCTCTCTCTCTCTCTCTCTCTCTCTCTCTCTCTTACTATCTCTCTCTTACTCTCTCTCTCTATATATATACATATATATATTATATATATATAACTACTTCATTTACTCACATACAATTAATATACGAAAGTATAAATTTATGCGTAAACTTTAAGTATTTACTTCAAAACTGCTCAATCCGTAGGTAGAGCTAGTTAGTAAGTTATAAAATATATATGGCGATTAAGCTACACTGAATATTCCTCGTTTCATCCACGCTAGGACTCTGCAGGCTTATGCGCATAAGCCTGCAGAGTCCTAGCGTGGATGAAACGCGGAATATTCAGTGTAGCTTAATCGCCATATATATTTTATAACTTACTATATATATATATATATATATATATATATATATATATATATATAATGCTAAAGGCATTATATATATATAATGCTAAAGGCTCTTTTTTAGAATTCGAATTTAAAATATCTTATCAACACATCTTCATCTTTCTTTCGTCATCACACACACACACACACACACACACACACACACACACACACACACATATATATATATATATATATATATATATATCTGTGGGTAAATGCATGCTTCTGGTATGCGTGTGAAAATAAAGATATTGCCATGAGAAACATACATATAAAGAAAGTCAGGCATCCACTATGTAGAAATGAATGGAAGAACTGGCAGCTTGAACATTACCTGAAAAAATATGAAATTATATGAGAAACTGACCACCATGCACGCGTGTACAAAATAATCCAATTCTCTTGCCGAACGAATAAACTGAATGAAAGTACGAACATAAAAAATAAAAACAAGCGAAAAAGGGAAGAAATTGATTGAATCTTAATATGAAAGTGAAAGCGAAAGTGAAAGTACAATTCCCAATACGCTGAACGTCGGTAATGTGACAGCGTAATCCATTGCTCCTTATGGATAAATGATTGAAAGACTGAAAGATAGAAACAGCTAATGAATGAATAGAGCCGAGGAAGCATGACCACCTTTGGCTTCACATAATGATGTAATTAGGTTTCCAGTAATGTGTAGCGAGATAATTTGTTCGTTGTGGTCGTTGTGGAGGGAAAGTACAGATGCCGTTCTTGTATTTATTCCTTTTATTGCCTTTAAATTCTCCCAGGACGTAGCGCAATGGTTACAGGCGAAAACTGAGGATTTCTCAACAGATACTTAAGTGAGGTTGAACAGTAAATACAGTTTTTCATGCAGCGCGTGTTATGTTTAGATCAGTGATAGTTCTTGTCATTCCATGGTGACGATCTGGGCGACCTCTTTGACTGTATATCCAAAACCTCAGTGATACTACCTAGTACTGCTGAATATCATGAGAAATGAAAATAGTTCGACTACGATCGGATTATTTCTAATTCGAAATCTCGAAACAAACCCTATGTCGGCCATCAACTTCCTACAGCAATAGTTTATATATTAATTTTCCGGTGCTTATCATTGTTGCATATATATATATATATATATATATATATATATATATATATATATATATATATATATATATATATATATATATATATGATGAAAATAATGGAAAAAATATTCCGACAAAATAGAGAAAATAAAAAGGAACAAGCCGTATTATGTGTTCATCAACGTTTCGTCTTTATTTCATCCAGAGTAAGTCTCGAAATAAAGACGAAACGTTGATGAACACATAATACGGTTTGTTCCTTTTTATTTTATATAGGTATATATATATATATATATATATATATATATATATATATATATATATATATATATATATAGTTGTTGTTGTTTTTTTTGTTTGTTTTGTGGCATATCAACCGTTTTCAGGTTATTTAATGCCAAATCCAGTTATTTTGAAGAAACATTTTTTTTTTTAATATAGTATATGTGTTTTTCAGTCGGGTTTATATTTATTCCATAGCTGGGTCCTTTACAGGTACTACCACTCTGAGTCAGAGTGGACCTAAGAACAATGGGAATTAAAGAGTTGCTCCACACTCTCCAAAACATGCAAGCTGGGACCTTACCATTGGATATAGTTTAAGGTCATATCCGTATCAAATTATAAACGAGTTTACATTTTTTTTTTTATATTTAAGGAATGAAATCCATGAAACTTTGAGAAACTGCTTACAATACTATTCAGCTACTCCAGCCAGAAAATAAACGTATTTAAAGCGGTACTAACGAAACTATGGCAGAAGACAGGAATATCTGTTGATTTCAGTGTGCCAAGTTATTAACGATGTTGAGAAAAAAACACAATATACATATAACCTGTCTATTAAAATATTTTTTAACATTAAATGAACGAGGAAAACTCCTTAGAGCACATAGTAAATTCTTCGTTGACATAATTAGTAGGGGATATGTGATTCTTTTTATGCATGACTTGTAAAAGAGGTTGGACCACTTTTTAGATAAAATACAAAACCGTGATATATGTACTTCCCAGTGCTTAAAAACATTGCTCGAGAGGAACAAAGCACGCATCGGAGTGAATCCCCAGGTGTTTAAATCCGTTATACGTACGTAAGGATTCTGTTCGATCATTTCTGAACAAAATGATTATTGAAAGAATCGGCTTGTGTATACACGTTTACGCTACCTTACCGTTTCCTGGATTTTAAATGGCTCTTTTCGCTCAATGCATGCGAGCAGTTCAATATGAGACCCGTTGTAAGCATATTTATATTGCGAAGGAAATGAAATTAATCTAGGATGCTCAGTACACATTTTAATGCCCTTGACTTAAGAGGCTATCACACACACACACACACAAACACACCTACAAACATTAGCACTCTCTTTCTCTTTCACACATACATACGTGTGTGTATGTATATATATATATATATATATATATATATGACGAAGCATATAAATGTTGAAACGTTGATCGATCTGCGTAGACCCTTTAAAATTGTATTCATATAAAAGCTCTACACTCCAAGTGAACACTTTTGAAGAAGCATTTTTTTTAGTTCATATTACTAATATATATGATCTTAATTAATCAATATATATATCAATGCCTTCATTTAGTTTCGAACGACTAAGGGCACCCTTGTAGGGGCAACTGCGCCTGTAATTATGTGGCAAGGTTGGAGCAACCCCGTCTCCTGGATCGGTATTGTATGAGTTCAAGTCCAGTGGCAAAGAGAATATATATATATATATATATATATATATATATATATATATAACATACTATACAATACTATTCAGCTACTCCAACTAGAAAATAAAAGTATTTAAAGCAGTACTAGCGAAACTATAACAGAAGACAGGAATATCTGTTGATTTCAGTGTGTCAAGTTATTAACGAAGTTGAGAAAAAAACAATATACATATAACCTGTTTATTAAATCGACATACAGTTCTGTTTCGTTGTATCACAACTCATCAGTGCCGCTAGACTAGCACGTATCCCAGAGCCGAGGATTGAACCTAGAACCGTCGTAATGACAGTCGGCAGTTCTACCCCCTGACGACGGAAGCGGTGCCCGCAACTAATCTGTCTGAATGTCTATTTAAATAAACATCCGTCCGCCACCCGTAAAGTGCTCAAACGTTTGTTTGTAAACAAACCGCGAGCTTCGCATTTTTTCAGCCAAATTAAGTAGCGAGTGAGATTATTTACGATAGTGCTCGACCCAAACAGGGGGGCTTTATATAAAATATATTTGCAATACTCGACATCAGTCTTGTTTCGTTGTATCACAACTTATCAGTGCCGCTAGACTAGCACCTATCCCAAAGCCGAGGATTGAACTTAGAACCGTCGTGATGACAGTCGGCAGTTCTACCCCCTGACCACGGAAGCGGTACCCGCAACTAATCTGTCCGAATGTCTATTTAAATAAACATCCGTCCGCCACTCGTAAAGTGCTCAAACGTTTGTTTGTAAACAAACCGCGAGCTTCGCATTTTTTCAGCCAAATTATAACTACTAAATTTACTCACATAAAATTAATATACGAAAGTATAGATTTATGCGTAAACTTTTAGTATTTACTTCAAAAGTGCTCAATACGTAGGTAGAGCTAGTTAGTAATTTATAAAATGTATATAAGTTATAAAATGCATTGAAGCATATATGTATGTATATATATCTATATATATGTGCATATATGTGTGTACACACATATATTTGTATATAAGCTAACATTAATAAAAATGTAAAAAACAAAAAAACACTAACCTAGATTTAAAACAAATCAAGAAGCTAAATATCCATGCTAAATAGAGCACACACAAAGGAACAGGTCAACCAGAGGTCAAATAGGCCTTTCTCCGATAAATGCATTCTCATTGGCTGATAGGAAGGGCATGGTGGATACTAGAAAGCTGATTGGCTAACTAAAATTTCAATAGAAGGTGCGCATATAAAAACGACAAACAACCACAGAATTCGCGCATACGCCTGAAGAATCCTAGAGTGGATGAAACGCGGAATATTCAGTGTAGCTTAATCGCAACATACATTTTATATAATTAGAATTTTTATTACCTGGACGCTAGTTTTTTATCCTTACGGGAATCATCACTGCAGGGTGACACGATTAATACCGGTCGGGAAATTTGAACCCGGCCTCGGAGCCATATCTGACGCCATTAGCCAGGAACAAAACTCACGGGTAATCTCAACCGCGATAAATATCGTTGAAATTATAACATTTATTTTTTAAATGTCGTTATATCCGTCCACAGTGATCTAATGATTATAAAATCATGATCTATGCATGCGAGCTTAGGTGACCGACTTTCTATTTTAACTTTAAAGTGCTCAGCAATAATAACAGAGTTTCTTAAAGGGGCTGGTATAATTATTACAATAATAATGTTTATACGTACAAACAGTAGGGTTTTATCCTTTCGGGAGTCATCATTGCAGGGTGACATGATTACTACCGGTCGATTTATTCGAAACTGAATCCATTTGCAAAGAACATACCTCACGGTCAATCTAAACCGCGAGAAATACGTTGAAATTTTTACATTTATTTTTTAAGTGTCGTAGTTAGCTAATGATTATAACAATAACATAATGATATCTGCATTTAGTATACATATATATATATATATATATATATATATATATATATATGTATATATCAAGAGAAAGAAATTAAAACTGTAAGTTGAACTTTACAATAAAAATTTATTTTCAACTAAATACTCCACCCAAAAAAAAAATTGTAAATTGTTTTTTGAAGTATTCAGTCGAACAATAAAATTTGATTGTGAATATAAATTAACAATTTACAAACTGTTTTTTGGAGACGAACAATAAATTTTGATTGTGAATATAAATTAACAATTTACAAACTGTTTTTTGGAGACGAACAATAAATTTTGATTGTGAATATAAATTAACAATTTACAAACTGTTTTTTGGAGACGAACAATAAATTTTGATTGTGAATATAAATTAACAATTTACAAACTGTTTTTTTGGAGACGAACAATAAATTTTGATTGTGAATATAAATTAACAATTTACAAACTGTTTTTTGGAGACGAACAATAAATTTTGATTGTGAATATAAATTAACAATTTACAAACTGTTTTTTGGAGACGAACAATAAATTTTGATTGTGAATATAAATTAACAATTTACAAACTGTTTTTTGGAGACGAACAATAAATTTTGATTGTGAATATAAATTAACAATTTACAAACTGTTTTTTGGAGACGAACAATAAATTTGGATTGTGAATATAAATTAACAATTTACAAACTGTTTTTTGGAGACGAACAATAAATTTTGATTGTGAATATAAATTAACAATTTACAAACTGTTTTTTGGAGACGAACAATAAATTTTGATTGTGAATATAAATTAACAACTTACAAACTGTTTTTTGGAGACGAACAATAAATTTTGATTGTGAATATAAATTAACAATTTACAAACTGTTTTTTGGAGACGAACAATAAATTTTGATTGTGAATATAAATTAACAATTTACAAACTGTTTTTTGGAGACGAACAATAAATTTTGATTGTGAATATAAATTAACAATTCACAAACTGTTTTTTGGAGACGAACAATAAATTTTGATTGTGAATATAAATTAACAATTACAAACTGTTTTTTGGAGACGAACAATAAATTTTGATTGTGAATATAAATTAACAATTTACAAACTGTTTTTTGGAGACGAGCAATAAATTTTGATTGTGAATATAAATTAACAATTTACAAACTGTTTTTTGGAGACGAACAATAAATTTTGATTGTGAATATAAATTAACAATTTACAAACTATTTTTTGGAGACGAACAATAACTTTTGATTGTGAATATAAATTAACAATTACAAACTGTTTTTTGGAGACGAACAATAAATTTTGACTGAATATAAATTAACAATTTACAAACTGTTTTTTGAAGACGAACAATAAATTTTGATTGTAAAGTTCAACTTGCAGTTGTAATTCTCTTTCTCTTATAATAAGCTCTACTCTCTATTGCGTATGGAGCTTTTTTATTCGGTTGAGATTAAATTATCTGTATATAAACAATGGTGTTTCTATTAGATTAAAGTTTACCAGTGCGTCTATCAGGTATCACTACATCCTTTAGATTTCATTACTTTATATATATATATATATATATATATATATATATATGAAATTTATTGATGCAAACATTGATGGCTACATATGTGCATACATGTTTCTGTAATCACCCGCGTTTAAGGATTACGTCTACAGGCCAAGAATTATCGTCGAGAACACGATAATTCTTGGCCTGAAGACGTAATTCCCCAACGCGGGTAATTACAGAAACATGTATGCACATATGTAGCCATCAATGTTTGTATAAATAAATTTCATATACCTGCTCTGTTTACTCATTGAGCACTCTTTGGTAGACACATGTTGTTTCATTGGATGTACTTCTAGAAAACTAAACTCTACTGGTTAAATATATATATATATATATATATATATATATATATATATATATATATATAGCTGTCGAGAAGCAGTCTGACTGTATCACAGCCCTCAGAAGTGCAGTCAGACAAGCAGCCATCCCAAGCCAAGAATATCGAACATACTACTTTCACACGTATGGGAATTGTCTCAGAAATGATATCTTCAAATGTCTTCATATAAACATTTGATAACTTTTAAAGCTCTGCATTTGTTCCTATTTACAATGCCTCCCCACGGGACAGAGTAAGACATCAGGATCTTTTTTAACATAGAGAAAAGGAACAAAAATAAAAATTGTTTCAGTCGTGAAGGATTTCTCCTCCAATGACAGAGAACAAGAAATTGAAGTGCAGCATCTGAAAAACATATACTACACTTTGATCTTGTTGTATTTATTTGCTTCCCCACTGAGCAGATTAAGCACAAGGCATTTTTTTTAATGTGGAGAGAGAGGGAGGGGAGAGGGAAAGGTGGGACCAGCTCCCAAGAGGTAGGAAATGGGAGCTGGATAGTAACTATTGGTCTGTAGGGGGATCCCTACATTGACTAAGGTCAGATATGTAGGGTTACCCCCACATATGGTCTTTGCTGGTCTTTGCTTGCAGCATCTGTCGGAACAGATACTACACTTTGATCTTGTTGTATTTATTGGCTTCCCCACTGAGCAAATTAGGCACAAGGCTGTTTTTAATGTGGGATTAGAGGAAGGGGGAGGGAAAGGGGGGACTAGCTCCCTAGAGGTGGGAAATGGGAGCTGGATAGTAACTGTTGGTCTGTCGGGTGATCCCTACATTGACCAAGGTCAGATATGTGGGGTTACCCCCACATATGGTCTTTGCTGGTCTTTGCTTGCAACATCTGTCGGAACAGATACTACACTTTGATCTTGTTGTATTTATTTGCTTCCCCACTGAGCAAATTAGGCACAGGCCGTTTTTTAATGTGGAAAGAGAGGGCGGGGGGAGGGAAAGGTGGGACCAGCTCCCGAGAGGTGGGAAATCGGAGCTGGATTAGTAACTGTTGGTATGAAGGGTTGCCCCTCCAGTGACCAAGGTCAGATATGTGGGGTTAACCCCACATATGGTCTTTGCTAGTCATAGCTTGCAGTATCTGTTCCGACAGATGCTACACTTTGATCTTGTCCCTAAGGCCAATGTTTGTTCATTTACAAACAAAAAAGTTTGTAGTACCCTTAGTAAGCAGCTGGCTAATGAAATGTACGTGTATGTGTATGTGTATACATACACACATACATATATACATATATATATATATATATACATATATATAAATATATATACGTATGTATGTATGTGTGTGTGTGTGTGTGTGTGTGTAAGATTATATGTATGTAATAGATCCAATCACGTAAAATTAACTAAGGAAAAATATAAAGGAACATGGAAGGCAGAAATACAACCATCTAAAGCAATAGTTATTTCCATTTTTTTGTTTTTCGTTTATTTTTCTTTTACTTTCTTTTTTCGACGTTTGTGGCGGGATGTTTCTCTCAAAATGGCCGCAGTCGACCGAGTAGCAATGATCTTAACGTAGCGACTACAAGAGTGAAATCGGCGCACCAATTATATCTTGTCAATAGTACACACAGCAGGCGCTGTTGCAGTGTTTTATTTATTTATTTATTTTTTACTTTTTTCTTTTTTCTTGTTAACAGGCGATCGTAGTAGCAGTTGTCCAGAGGAAGACCAGCGTAGCGGACGATGCTAATAAACAAGGGATTACCATTCTCATCTACCATATATATGCACACACACACACACTCGACGAGGGAGATGCTTACCTATTCTCTTAAATGTAGAGGATTGTATAAATTATCACTTTGGTGGCTTATACGAGTTTCGGTTTAAATCGAAGAGAAGGAAAGAAACAAAAAACAAAAAAGAAAGAACAGTACGTATTTTCCCAATTGTTTAGTTTCATTCCATAACAAAAGTGTGCTATTTTATATTATAACAAATGTTCAATGATTCAACTTAACATTCATCGAACAATGTATATATATATATATATATATATATATATATATATATATATATAGACGTTCTCATATGTGTGTGTATGTACGTCTTTGTGTGTGTATTAGTTTATGTCTATGTATATATTGTTTCTTGGCTTTCAAAGCTTATGTGAGCTATGACAATGGCCGTGGAAGTAATTATATCATCTTTCACATTCTTAAAATTTTAACACACACACACACACACACACACACACACACACACACACACACACACACACATATATATATATATATATATATATATATATATATATATATATATATATATATATATATTATATACAACGCCGGAGGTTACACCGGCCGAAAGATTGTTTACATTATATCAGTAGGTAGTGATATTATAAGAAAAGTATAGAATTCAGGCAATCTTGCGTAATTACTGCCCAATGATGATAATTCCATGCAAATCTGAAATATTTAAAATTTTCAATCGGGAATTTTGCCTATATCATGCGGTTCAGTTGACAGGGGGTATATATATTAAATGATGTTTATTATTATTAGTAGTAGTATTATCATTATTATTAGTAGTAGTAGTAATAGTAGTAGTTGTAGTAGTAGTGGTAGTAGTAGCTTAAACGAAGACACTGCCCATCAAAGATGCCTCTTTGAAAACAACCTGTTGCATTCCTTGGAAGCTGAGTGACAACAAGTGTACCCAGACTTCTAGTACTCTCCACCTAATTTGATAGCATTCGCAAATTAATCTGCGTTATCGTAACAGCCGCTTACCATTGATTTCTCGCTGGCAGCAGCCATTGGTAGCCACTGGAATTTGAGTGGCAGTAAGCCTCCCGAAGGTCCAAGTTCTCTTCGCACTTGCTCAGCGGAGGGTTGGTCAGCGCCCTCTACTCGATCTTTCCATCCGTCATTATTATTATTATTATTATTATTATTATTATTATTATTATTATTATTATTATTATTATTATTATTATCACAAAACTGAAAGGAATCGATATTTTCACGAAAAACGTACACTGTTTTATTCCTTGTCAATAAAACTAAATCAAACATCACAAAGCCCACATTTGAGCCACTTCCGGCAAGCAGCTACGCTCCAAAATTTATTAACGGTCAGGTTAATAGTTTAGTGCTTTTCATTTCAGATACACCGCTAAGTTTTGCATTTGGTGGTGTAAATTAGAAATTGCTTTCTTGTTTCCCCCCACTATTCGAAAGAGTTGCGCCCGGAAGCTAGAAGAATGGCCATGAGTAACGCGATATTTTTTTTTGTGATAGGATATTTTTTTATTTACCAGAAGGTCGCCCGGCGTGGCCCAATCGCAAATTTTGCTTAAATATTATATTTTAATTCATGAAAATGACGTATTTATTATTATAGAGACACTTCTCTATCGATTGTTATATTGAACTAAATATTTAGTAGGGAAATAAAAACTATATATATATATATATATATATATATATATATATATATATATATATATATATATATATATATATATATATATAAGTTTGTTAGAATTGAATCGAAACCAAAGCATATAACTCTCCACTCTAATTCTTTAGCTTCAGAACCACGGATATACGTCACACACACACACACACACACACACACACACACACACATACACACACACATATATATACATATATATACATATATATATACGTATATATACATATATTTACATACATATATATACATATATACACACACACACACATATATATATATACATAGTCATATATATACATTTATGTATATACACATATATACATATATATATACATAGATACATACATATATATACATATATACATGTATGTATATATATATATATATATATATATATATATATATATATATATATATATATATATTAGTGATGGGACGTTTAATCGAAATCAGTATCGGGAATCGGTACTTTTGGGATTATCGGGATCGGAATCGGTATCGGTATCGGAATCGGTATCGGAATCGAAAAAAAATAAGCCTAATTCCCGATTCCAAAAACGATACTTTGCATTTTATGAAAACTTAAGTTTCCATTGCAGGTACTTCTGATAAATACTTCCTAAGACTAAAATATGTAGACGATTATAACAGGAAAATGTGATGTAAATGTATTTGATTTTCGGAAAAATAAACAAAACAAAAATTCAAACTTGACGTAAACTCGCCAGATACACTTTAGAAGAATGCAGTTTATTTACAAAGTTCGATAAATATTTTAAAAGTCAAATAAAATAGTTTTGTCAAGAAAAATACTATCAGACATTGTTGATAATTAAATCAGCAATAGAATATAAAATGTATTATTAAATCTTTTTAACTATTTACGGCTTTTGTCCAGTTTAGTTTTGTCCAGTAAACTTTTGTCTGGTAAACTTGTTATCCGGTACACGTTTGTCCAATCTCCTATTTAGCATTTACAAATATTACGGGGAGTGGAGAGCTAAATGGATGGAAAATGATTGACTTTGGATTGAATGAGGTATAAATCAATTTTTGAATTATCACACTTTCTAGTGAAATAACGTTTGCATCGATTTATTTTTGATTTTGTCTGTATTACTTACACTTAGACTTAGCAACTCCTCTGGCGCCTTAGGCAGTCAAAGTAATCCACTATGTTTAGCTTGTAGGCAGATCTACCTTCCCATACCATTTTTATATACAGATTGTAAAACAAAATTAATCAAGAGTGTTTGAGGTTGATCTAGAAAGCCATAAAATTGAGACGACTAATAAAAAAATGATTCTTTGTGTTTGGTTTGCCATAGAAATGCCACACTGACGAGACCCACCTGAATGACTGAAAAAGAATTTGCCAAATCTAGGTGTAGTTTTAAATATTATTCTAAAAAACATTTAAATTGTGTTTTATGAATTCAAAATTAATTGTTTACATTTTTCCGATTATTTTTCATATTTTAATGAATCATTGTAGAAATTAAAAAAATTGTTTTTTAAAGACTTTTTAAAGTATTATTATTGTTAGTAGTAATAGTTAAGTAGTAGTAGTAGTAGTAGTTGTTGTTGTTGTTGTTGTTGTTGTTGTTGTTGTTTCTGTTGTTGTTATTGTTGAAAATTAACACTTTCAGCTAAATCACTTCTCCAAACTGAAAAGAGTGTTAACATCCTGCAAAAACTTGGTGGGAAGGAAATACAAAAAAGGTCAATTATTTCAGAATTTAGGCGGGAGGATCTGCTTCACATAATAATTTAACATAAAATGAGTTTCATTTCAGATACGTTGTAGCATTTTAGATCAGTTAACTAAAACGTCTTAGTTTTCTCTAAGAGAAAAACTCTGTGCGTTTTCAGGGGAAGTTAAGACTTAGGGTTAGTGCTTCAGATTTAGTGAACATGCCTACGTAGTTAGAATATTCTAGAAATAATCTTTTTGCATTAACTTAACGAAATTTAACTGCCTGTCTAAATTCTAAAATTAGGGATTTTTTTTTCATTCCTCAAAATCTGTCAGTTTGTTAACATGTAATAACCTAACACAAAAAGAAAAAAAAACAACTAGACAAAAAAAAAATTTCACTTTTATCCGAGGGTGTTGATATAAAAATTTGATATTATTAGTAATAGTTGTATTTCTATTATCTCTATCTGTTTCTTTTTGCATTACAACAAATTAATCTACTACATATTTGTCATATTAACAGTAGCAATCACCAACCAAATCTTTATAATTAAGGAAAGAAAACATGAACATTTATAAAAACATGAACATTTAAAAAAACATGAAAATTTAAAAAAAAACATGAAAATTTATAAAAACATGAACATTTATAAAATAATGAAAATTTATGAAAATATGAAAATTTATACAAACATGAACATTTATAAAATCATGAAAATTTAAAAACATGAAAATTTATAAGAACATGAAAATTCATAAAAACATGAACATTTATAAAAAATACACACTTATAAAAACATGAAAATTTATAAAAACATGAAGATTTATACAAATATGAACATTTAATAAATAATGGACATTTATAAAAACATGAAAATTTGTAAAAACAATAAAAATTTATAAAAACATGAAAACTTATAAAAACATGAAAATTTATAAAACATGAAAATTTATAAAAACATGAACAATTATAAAAACATAAAAATTTATTAAAACATGAACATTTATAAAAATATGAACATTTAATAAATAATGAAAATTTATAAAAACATGAACATTTATAAAAACATGAACATTTATAAAAACATGAAAATTCATAAAAACGTAAATATTTATAAAAACATGAACATTTATAAAAACATGGGTATTTATGAAAATATGACCATTTATAAAAACAGGGACATTTATAAAAACATGGACATTCATAAAAACATGAACATTTATAAAAACATGAAAATTTATAAAAAGAGCAAAATTTATAAGAACATGAACATTTATGAAAACATGAACATTCATAAAAACATGAACATTTATAAAAATATGAACATTTATAAAAATATGAAAATTTATAAAAACATGAATATTCAAAAAAACATGACAATTTATATAAACATGAAAATTTATAAACTTGAACATTTATAAAAACATGGAAATGTATAAAAACATGAACATTTATAAAATCATTAACAATTATAAAACCATGAACAATTATTAAAACATGAACATTTATAAAGACATGAACAATTATAAAAACATGAACATTATAAAAAACATGATCAAACAGAATAGTTAACAATACATCTCCGTTCCGTTCTTCTCAGGTTAAGAATGTTTTCCTCAATATTAACCATCTTATTTAGAAACTCATTCTTAACATGTTAACCATTCTGTTTCTACAACATCTTATTTTGCATACCAGTTATCAACGATGTTCAATGGTTTATGAAAACATTCAAATAGCATTATGCCAGCTACCAGCAAGTACATATCGCCATTGTTTTAAAAAAATAAATAGGTGTTTAGTTTTTATTAATTCATTTATTACGGACTATAATTCTCATCTTTATTAGTTGTTGTTTCACGACATTTCGGCCAACTATTCCTCTGGCCTTCGTCATGTGGTAACCGTGACGGATAGGAACTTCGAATCTCCTAACTGCATTCTCAGCAATCACTGCCATCCGTAGTTGTTGTCGTCTCACCACATTTTTTGGCAAAGTAAGCCTCTGGCTGGCTTTGGGTAGGATTGAAACCGCTATCTTCAGACAATCATCATCTGGAACAGTAGAGATTCAACGTCTCTATCAATTGCGCCACGGGCTCCGAAGGGCAGAGGAATAGTTGGCCGAAGCGTCGTGAAACAACAACTAATAAAGATGAGAATAATAGTCCGCAATAAATAAATCAATATAAATAATACTCATCTTAATAATGAATTCCAATTAAAAAAATAATATATAGGTTTTTAGTTGTTTCAATATTCTCAATCAATTACAAACAAAAGATTTGAGAAAAATATTTTAAAAAGACCTATTCATATAATACACGTCCCTCCTCATCACGAACCGTATTTTTTTTGTTTGTGAAAATATATACTAGCATAACATGGAAGTTTTACAGTAAGAAAAGAAACACCTCCCCCCAAAAAAATTGAAAAGCAAATATCCAATTAAACATTTAGAAATTTAAAAAGAATCGTAATCGGTAATTTTATCGGAATCAGAAATCTAGACAAGAATCGGTAATTCTATCGGAATCGGGAAAAATTTTGGAATCGTCCTATCACTAGTATATATATATATATATATATATATATATATATATATATATATGTATATATATGTATGTGTGTGTATATATATATATATATATATATATATATAGTAATTTATAAAATATATATGGCGATTAAGCTACACAAAATATTCGGCGTTTAATCCACTCTAGGATTCGTCAGGCTCCTAGAGTGGATGAAACGCCGAATATTCAGTGTAGCTTAATCGCCATATATATTTTATAAATTACTAACTAGCTCTACGTACGTATTGAGCACTTTTGAAGTAAATACTTAAAGTTTACGCATAAATCTATACTTTCGTATATTAATTTTATGTGAGTAAATGAAGTAGTTATATATATATATATATATATATATATATAAGTGAAATAGTATATCTGTGTCTGTGCCTGTGTGTGTACATTTCCCTACAAAACTATGTCAATTTTAAGTCTACAGACTCAAGATTTTACATAAGGGGTATTGAGATTTGAAAAAAAATCTTTTTAAATGGTTTTCCGCCAGAAAGTTATCTCTCAAGGGTTCAAAGTAAGACGATTTGATTTTTGAAAACTCTACCGAACTCCTCTACCAATTTTGGGTCTAAACACTCGAAAATTTAGATATAGATTAGTTGGACATGGATTAAACTTTTTAATTTTATTGGATCCCGAGACAGTACATTTTCAGGGGAGAAAATTGGAGTCAAATTAAAAAGAGAATGACCTCTGCGGTCGCTACCAACTTACTCAGTCAATTTTTGGTCTTAACATTTAAAATTGCACATAAAGACATAGGACACGCTTTTTACTACGTTCTTGGCCGAGTATTTGGCTGCCAAAGGGGTCAAAGTTCAAAAGATTTGACATTTGCGGTCTCTAGCAAACTATTCAGCCAATTTCGATTCTAAACATTTGAAATTTCAATTTGAGACTATTTCGAGACATAACGTATATTTTCATGAAATTTTAGAACAATTAGCCCTGCCGTATTGGGGTCCATACAGGACAAACTCAACTCCACACCGCAAACACAAATGCCATGTGTGTGTATATATATATATATATATATATATATATATATATATATATATATATATAGGTAGTACGAATTTCTCTATATCCGCAAATATTATTGGTTACAAGTATGCAGATATGTTTCAGTTGAAATATCTCTTAATTTATAATTTGTGTCATGTTAAAAATATTTACTAAAATGCAAGCGATTTTAATAAATATTTGTCCGACCTAGTAAATTGTATCGCGCAATAGATCGCAGCTAGACATTTATGAGTACGTGTAGCCACGAAATCCATACTATAATAAATATCTGCTTTACATGGAGCACTCTTGTATAAACATTGGAATTTCATTAGGTTGATATCTCAGGAACAATACAGTTAATTATCTATGAACATTACTTTTTTTTTTACTTTACTATTTACATTTTAAAGAAATAAAGTTGTTATTCATTTTCATTTTTATTTGGAATTTTTATTTGTGAATTTTCGAATATATGTTTTTGGTAATTCGCTGAAGACGAAATACGTATATTTGTATAAATTTCTAACATATTCCACACACTCAATCTGACAATTTCCTCTCAGTAATGAATAAATAAAAAATAATTTTTTAAATATACGAGGAGCTTTTCATAAGATTCTATACTATTTTCTGAATGAGCACTTATATTGCTAGTACACACAGAAAATTCTACTCGCCTTCATAGTTATCTGCTCTGGCTGCAATGCAATTGCTTTTTCGTATCATCAACTTCTGGAAGACCCCATTGGAGTCCTCTTGTGTGAACGCGTCAATGACCCTCGTCACAGCCTCTTTCATCTCTTCAATGGTCTCATAACGACAGACTTGTAGGGTTTCCTTCAAAATAGGAAATAAAAAACAGTAACATGGATCAAGGTCTGGATTATAAGGCAGGTGAGAAATTGTCTTGATGCCCAACTTGGTTAAACAGTATGTGATAAGGATGGAGTGGTGCATTCGCGCAAATCTTCCCCATCTTTAGTTCCTCAAGAATAATTGTGTACAGTTCCTCACTAACATCAAACTGTGCCCTTATTGTCTCATTCGATACACGACTGTTGTTATACATGAAATTCTTTATTTGGCCAATCAACTCTCGTGTTTTAAGCACCTTATTCCTCTCACACATCTTATCATCCCCCACAGATTCCGTCCTCATTGAATCTCTTATGCCATTCAAAAACTGATGTTTGGTTCATGCAAGATGGTTCAAAGGCAGTCTGAAAAATTCCATACATTTCTGTGCCATTTTTTTTTTCAAATTTAAAACAGATTGTTTCTGCATACTTCTAATTCGTCCTCACCTCCATATTGCATTTTTGAAATTTACAAGCGGTATTAATCCGCCTTTAGGAGGATGCATTCCAATTCCTGCTGTAGCTTTTCCCTTGGACCTGAAATCATAAAAATTGGTTAGTAATCTCATAACATGTATGGCAATAACATAATAAATGTTTAAAGGTCTTCGACAATTTAAAATGCATGTACAAAATAGCTAGAAAATTCATTAAAGCAACCTCGTATATTGCATTTTCTTTCACTTAAACAGTTGGAGAGCGACGGATACGGGAGTGGTACCATGAAAACGAGCGACCGTTTCTATCCAGAATTAATTTTTATTTTTTAAACTACTACCACTTACAATACATGTTTGCCAGGAATTCAATGACTAACGTGCAAGACAAGGCTTTCTATCTTAGAGTCTTTCACCGTCAGTATTTGCAGCAGAGAGATGAAATTTTCAAGTTATGTATGCATGACTTCAGTAATTACAACAGCGCAGCTTGTAATCACCTATGATCAGACGCAAAAAATAGAAGCATTAACTTTTGGAACGTCACACGTATATAATTTTTTTTTAAATAGCCTAACTTGAATGAACAGATCAGGAAGAGGCCGAGTGAAGATATGGAAATATCGAAATGCTGGCTAATGTTTATACAAGTTCATCGATAAAAGATCTAAAGGCGTATTGAGCACTATCGAAATCGAAAATAATGTTTTCGGAGTATTAATATACCTTCATTTATATGTATATATATATATACATATATATATACATATATATATATATATATAATATAGAGATAGATAGATAAATAGATCGTGAAAGAGTGTGAGAAAGAGATATACATACAAATATATATATATATATATATATATATATATATATATACATATATATATATGTATACGTTCACATATACATATGTATAACTGTATATGTGTATTGGGATACAAATACGTGTTCCAATACACACACACACACACACACACACACATATATATATATATATATATATATATATATATATATATATATATATATATATATGAATGCAAATGAATAAGAAAGAATACGACAAGTATAAAAGCTAATAACTTGTCTTTATTCGTTTTCAATTGGTGACGTGCAGGAATACAAAATAATATTATGAAAAAAAATTAAAAAAACTTTTTTTACACGTACGTAATTTTCGACCGATCCTTCAGTCTTCATTGGTGTAGTGAAAGTATGAGCATACACGGAGAAAAGGGAATGGAAAAGGAAGGAAGGAGGAGGAGGAGAAGGAATTATAGCCAATGAGAAGGTGCCACGTCAGTTTTAAATATATACTAATATAAGTACGCACATACACATATGCACTCAGTACATGTACACATATAAACGAAAAATTAAAAATTAAACAGTTAATAAAAATGAAGAAACGCGCCTTTAACTATTCAATCTTATTGAATTCTTACGATATTATTAATTGCAAGAGAGAATAAGAATTCAAAGGATGTCAGACATTATGAGGAGAACCGCTACGATAATGCACTATTAGAGGAGGTTGCACAGTGACACATATGAACCTCTGGAATTGTCGCTGCTATAATCTAATAAAGATTGTAGTGATGTACCAATTGCACATGAATTGCTATACGTTCGTATATATATATATATATATATATATATATATATATATATATATCTTTATCGGGTCCTTTTAATGTATTAGTCTAACTACAAGCTGTCTCACTTAAAAGTAGCCCAATCTATGTAACCTTTCTATAATCCTTCTTTTCAGATCAAGCGGTCCATTTTAAATTTTAGATCTATCTAATCTTCTTCTTACAGACCGACTGACACCACAAAACAAAATGCAAACTGACACCACAAGACAAAATGCAATTCTTTGTCCAACAAGGTGGCGCTTCATGCCATACGTGTCACAGATTAATTACGGAAGAGAGAACTATAAGCAAAGGGCCACGACGTTTCCTTTACTTGTCATTAAGTGATTTTTTTATCTTTGGGATCTTTAAAACAAAAAAGTTTATGACAATAATCCTCACAATCTATATCAACTAAAGGAAAACATTACGAACGCGATCAGGAGAATCACCAGTGAATATCTACAGGCAATATCTGCAACCGTTGTTAAACGTGTCCAGACATGCATAGATGTTAATGAGGAGCACTTCCAGCATATTTTATTACACTACAGGTAATTTAAACAATAAAAGAATCTTCCTCCTCGCTAACTACATTTATCTGGGCCACTTATAAGGATAAATATGAGATTGCATGAGGTATGATTTAAATTGAGATAAAACCTTATTATAATTAGTTTCCGAATAGGACGGAGATCGTCCAACTATATTATAAAGAGGTGTAGTGATAGTTTGTCTCCAGGAGGTTGAAGCTATAGTGCAGGGCAAATGGGAAACTGGCAACCTATAATATATTTAGGAAGGACTAGCAGGCTACCTGGTATTGCCCGTTTGTACAATACGCCTAAACATGATATTTTAATTTGTGCAGATCGCGTAAGTAGTATTAGAAAATCAATTCTCTATTAATTATTATAAATTACGAGAGATAATTAACCCGGTTGACTTTTTCGCAAGAAAAATAAAATTGAAATTTATTAAATCATACTGATAATGGTGTTCATCAAATTCCGTCTGCGTTTGTTTACAATATCATGTCAACTGATTAATGCCCTGGAAAAATCACTTGTGATTAATGTTTAGTTTTAAAATATACAAAGGAAGAACTGATTTGCGGCGATTTTAAATGACACCATGTTTTATCGAAATTTTCGTTCATTAACAATAAAACAAAAACAACAACAAAATGGTAAAGAACACCAGGGGTTGAATAAGGGATCATTCGATTTGTATTCAAATGCTCTACCATTGAGATATAACTTCAGATGACAATAGATCAATTTGTTTTAAGAAGTTAATATTTTATTGTTTCCCTTTGGCAGTGCAACGTAACACATTCTCCTGTAAGTTTGTTTTATTATTTATAAGAGAAAGACTATATTTAACATCGGATTTTTTCGTTTTTCGATACTTATCGGAATAATTTCTGTTAAAAAAATATATATGAACACTGCTAAACAATTACCTTTGTTTAAAATTCGCAAAAGATTCGCTCAGCCGTTTCAGAACCTATGGGGAAGGAACTCACACACAGAGGCAAAGTGAATTTTATATAATAGTAGAGATAGAGATAATTGGAGAAATATGAATACTAAAAATTTTATATATATATATATATATATATATATATTACCAGTAGTTTTAATTTTAAACTTAATTAGACTTTAATATGATTTAGGCAGAACTCAACTACATCTTTTCACTTAAACATCGATTTGAATACCAATTTTTTGTTTGTCTGTATATATTCCTACATAATATTTCGAAAACTATTTTTTCTTTGCTTATGAACAATAATCGTTTTAAATAACCATTTACATGATTTGATATCCTCTCACACACACACGTACACACACGTACACACACACATATATATATATATAAATATATATATATAATTATTTTTTTTTTTTTTACTATAATAATTAAATGCCTACAGACACTAGTGTTTCATCCTTTCGGGATTCTTCAGTGCAGGGTGTCACGATTACTACCAGTCGAATGATTCGAACCCCGCGACACGAGACATCTCTGGCTCGATTAGCGGAGGCCGTATCCATTCGGCTACCATTAATCATGTGAACTAGCGTTGAATTTTAAACATTTTAATTTAAATGTTCATTACGTCAGACAGAGAGTGATCAAATCGTTATACGATGATCTACGCATAAGAGCTAAATTGACCGACTTTTTTTAATTCAACAGAAAGTGCTCAACGATAAGAAACGTATTTCTTAAAGGGGCTGTCATAATTTTTTTTTTTTTTTTTACTATAATAATTAAATACCTACAGACACTAGTGTTTCATCCTTTCGGGATTCTTCAGTGCAGGGTGTCACGATTACTACCAGTCGAATGATTCGAACCCCGCGACACGAGACATCTCTAGCTCGATTAGCGGAGGCCGTATCCATTCGGCTACCATTAATCATGTGAAATAGCGTTGAATTTTAAACGATTAATAAAACATGTTAAAAGACATCTTGAAAAAGAGTTAAAAACATATTTAATTTTAAAAAAAGGAAGCACAAGATAGTGGACAGTCCTTAATCCGCGGAGTTTCGAAGAAATACTCTCCTTCTCATCAGAGGGCAGGAATTAGCAAAATGCAGGATCATATTTTGCATATAAAAGTATTTAATGAAACTACAAGTAAGTCACAGATCTTACTTGGTTAAAAAAAGGGTGTAGTAAGGGGAATAGGAGGTAAAAAAATGATAAAAAGATTTCACATGAATGGATAGTCCGGTGAAGGGTAACATTTTTTTATTTTTTTATTTTATATATATATATATATATATATATATATATATATATATATATATATATATATATATATATATATATATAATTTATTTGTTTATTTATTCCCAAAGACCGTTTACTTAGCGGGGTTTTTACTTCGAGTAAAAAGGCTGCGGTGTTTTTTTTTTTTCTTTCTTTGTTTATCTTGCGTTGTTTCACATTTCAAAGTCGCTGATGAATTTGCGTTGATTCCATTCAGCCACTTGTGGTTGATTCAACACAATGAAACCACTGTTACGCCTTTGAAATATGTATATATAGAGTTGAAATAAATATTTGTATCTTCATATCTCACATCCACGATTGAGCACTTTATTTAATTTGTTCATCGACTCCTTACACTGTATATATATATATATATATATATATATATATATATATATATATATATATATATATATATATATATATATATATGTATATATATGAAAGCCGTTATAAAATATCGCCTTCAGATCAAAGAGGATTGCGCATTGCATTTACATGATTATTAAACTCATGCATTCATGACCTTAACTTTTCATCTTTCTGTTGCAGATATTTACGGTAATCTAAGAATTTAGGCATCACTTCTCATCTCTAAACAGCAACCCTCCATTACCAAATGTGGCCTTAACTTCGCTTTCATTAAGTAACTACTTCTCTCTACCATCTCTTATTATCCTACCTGAATATTTTCTATGCAAGGAAGGAAGTCCCCATCTAGTCTGCACTATAAAGCATGCATGGGAATAACTTATGGTTAAAAAATATACATTCATCATTTAAAAAGTAATTGGTACCTCCCCTCTAAACATATGGCTTTCAATCGTAAACTGATTCGACGATTTTCGGATTTAAAATATGAATAAACAAAGTAATGCGGCTGCCAATCAGGAAGTCGATCGGTGCCCGGCGTTTTCTCGTCAATGTCATTATTTAATTAATCTAAATTTCATAAATGTTATTATAGCCAATTTTGTGGCGATTATTTTATATCATGCCGGGTGTTTGAAAGGGTGTATCGAACAACAAAAAAGTAGTAGTAGGCAGGCAGGCTCGAACCCGTGTCGCGTAGGCGGAAAAGAAAGTGGAAAAAAATCTGACGTTTGAGCCGATGTCTCTATGACGCGACCGGAATTCAAAAGCGTTCAAATTAACCGAACTCAATCCAACGTTGACGATAACTTGCTAAAATGTCGGCAAAAATATCGACCCCTTCTTGTACAAAACATACAAGTTCAGGGTGAATGAATTAATGTTTTTGGCCAATTTTTTGCTTTTGTCGTCCGAGACGCCGGGGTTAAAAATAATACCGATCTTGTCAGGATCTGTTGCTTCTGTCGAAAAATGTTTACGAGATATACATATATACACACATACATACATTCAAACAGACGGGTCAAATTTCTTTCTATCATACTAGCCTGGGTGTCCGGCGTTGCTCGGGTATTTGGAGGTATGTGGTGAGCAAAAAACAAATATATGATAGTAAGCAGGATGGTTCGAACCCGTACCGCAAAGGAGGTAAAGAAAGTGAGAAAGAAAGCAAAAATATCGATGGAGAGAGCGATCCTTCCCGATAAAAAAGTGCCCAGCTGAGGGTAAATGAATTATTTTTTAGTCAATTTTCCGATGTTTATCGTCCGAAGGGTACAGCTTTCAAACGATACCAATCTCGAGTAAACCCATCTGTTCTGTTGAAAAATTTAGACATACACATATGATGATTGCAACGTCTTGTCAGACGAGTGCCACTCCCTTAGACATTTAAAATCCATGAGCCCAAATGCCTGAGGGAGTATCTATACAAAGATGATGTTACAGAGTCTTAGCTTTGTACGACAGCTAAGTCTCTCTCTCGATTCAAAATGTTGAGATCCAGCAACAAGCAAGAGCAAGATAGCCAGCAACAAATTAAACTGCAGACCAGCTTAATGCGGGTACTGGTCTCCCGCTTTATGTTTTTTTTAAATCAGAGATTTGCTTCTCCTAGAAAGGTTGCCTTCACCACGGCTTACGGGATCCCTCTCCACCCCAATACACATATACACACACACACACAAATATACACGGTGCTAGTTGGCCGTTGACCCAGAAAAAGAGTTCATTCGCCCTTTGGAAGGTCTTGTTTTTAATCCTCCAGGGAGACTAGCCGCCCTCCTCACCAAACAAGTCTGGTGGGGGAACCAGTTTAGTCGCCGGTGACCCGACCATGAGGCAGGTAGTACTGGGTTACATGGTACCAGTAGCATATGACATGACCTGACATACATACATACATACATACATACATACATATATTTAAACAGACCGGTGAAACTTATATTATAGAAGATGGCATCCAATGTATAGTCCTGGAATCTAAAGTAAAAAAAAAAAAACAGTAAGAATCGAAACGCAAGCTAAATTTATGTAGAATTCCAGCCTGACACGTTACCGTGTGAGCTGTCGCGAGTCGGCTACGAAATGGCTAAAAACAAATTAATATTAATGCATAAATATATATTTGCGCATGCGTAGAAACACATAAATCGACATACGCTTGTCAATTTTTAATTTATTGAGAATGTTGACGCTTTAGCAACGATTTTGATCCCTTAACAACTATTTTAACCGGGTAAAACACCATAAATAAGCGATTCACAAAACAAACGCAACTAGTTGAGCCGCCACGTGCCGCTCTGTAACTTTCCATCTCGTACGAGCTACAATTTTAAAAAGAGATAGATGGACAGATAATGTTATAAATTTATATATATATATATATATATATATATATATATATATATATATATATATATATATATATATATATATATATAGGAGAGAGAGGGGTAGGGAGTATGAAACACTAATGTCTGAAGGTATTACTAAATTATTATTATAATAATTATGTCAGCCCCTTTAAGAAACTCGGTTCTTATTGTTGAGGAATTTAAAGTTGAAATAAAAAGTCGGTCACCTAAGCTCGAATGTATACGTCATGATGTTATTTTACTTAGATCGCTATAGCTGCATGTTCCGACTTTTAAAAGATAAATGTAAGAATTTCAACAATATTTTTCGCAATTTAGATGTGTTCCTTGCTAATGGAGTCAGAGATGGCTTCGTGGCCGCATTGGAATCTCCCGACCAGTAGTAATCGCGTCACCCTGCACTGATGATTCCTGAAAGGATGAAATTCTACAGTCTGTCAGTATTATAAAATTATTATTGTAATAATTATATATATATGCATATATATATATATATACCTACATATATATATACATATATATACATATACATATACATATCTATACATATATACATGTATACACATATATATACACACATGTACACATATACACATATATACATATATATAGATATATACATATATATTACATATATATACATACATACATATACATATACATATATACATATGTATATGCATATATATACATATTTATATGCATATATATATACATATATGTACATACATATATACATATATGTATATACATATATATATATATACATATGTATATACATATGTATATGCATATGTATACATATATACATATATATATACATATATACATACATATATACATATATACATATATATACATATATATATATACATACATGTATATACATATATATACATACATATATATGTACATATATATATATATACATACATATATATACATATATATGCATACATATGCATACATATATATACATACATATACATACAGATATACATACATATATATACATATATACATACATATATATACATACATATACATACATATATATACATACATATATATATACACATATATATGGGTGTGTTTGTTTGTCTTTGTGTGTGGCAGGTGTGTGGTCTAACTGTTTGTCCTTGCGCATATGTATATGGCCTTTTCGTCTAATGTAAATATATAAATATTTACGAATGTGTCTATATTCGCATCTATTCATTTTCTTTTATGTCTTTTCTGTAGACTCGGGGGTTTCTTCCATCGTAGAATCTTCAAGTAGGATATCACTTACCAATAGAGCCAAGTGGATGAACTCTGATGACCAGCAATCAACATATCTAATCTCGCGCCACCATCACCCTTCCTCTCCGCGCACGTGCTTAATCAGATAAAAAAATGTTAAGCGAACTTGCCAGACTCACTTGCAAACATACAAAGTACATATAGTCGTACGCATGATGTGGAGATTCTCATTTTTTTTTTTATTGCGTGTTGTTGCTGTTTTGGGGTTGAGTTTTTCTTTTTATATATTCAGGAATGTTACTATTCGGTGTAAATTTATCATAGCAAATCCATTGTTTTTTTTTGTTTTTTTGTTTTTTTTTTACACGGTGGTCACCACTTATCAAGGCCCGGAAGCCACTCAGGGATAAGGGTTATTGCAAGTCGTGTGGAGATTTGAAAGTGTTTACTTAAGGGAGCGATTCATTAGGAATTTGTTAACATTGGACTTGGAAGAAATCCAAGTTGTAGTCAGGTGGGAAGCAGGCAGACCGAACAGAGTTCCACAGGCGTGCAGTTCTAAGAAAGAAGCTTTGTTCATGGAATCCACGTTTGGATTTAGGCACAGATAAAGAGTGGGGGGAATTTTCCACATTAGATTCAACTAGACGGGTGTTTTTCGTGAAAGATTGGCGAGGGGGGGACCAGAGATTGGAGTTAAGAACAATTCCATATTAAATATATATAAGAATGTACTAGGATTATAGGCGTTACGCCTTAAATTCTACTATGTATTTGATATAAAATCATTTATAAAGCCAATATGCGTTACAGACTCACATACTAATGTATATCAAGTATGGAATTATTCATGACGCCAATATCCGTTACGGACCCAGATTCTTATACGTATTTAATCTAGAATTGTTCTTAACGTTAATATTCGTTACAGGCTAACATTCTTGTATATAATTATTACTGAATTATTCATAACGCCAATATACGTTACGGACTCACATTCTTGTATATAGTTATTATAGAATTATTCATAACGCCAATATATGTTACGGACCCAGATTCTAATATATATTTAATATGGAATTATTAATAACGCCAATATCCGTTACGTACTCACATTATTGTATATAATTATTACAGAATTATTCATAACGCCAATATCCGTTACGGACTCACATTCTAATATATATAAAATATGGAATTATTAACAACACCAATATCCGTTACGGACTCACGTTCTTCTATATAATTATTACAGGATTATTTATGACGCCAATATCCGTTACGGACAAACATTCTCATATATATTTAATATGGAATTGTTCTTAACGTCAATATCCGTTACGGAACTACATTCTTGTATATATTTGATATGGAATATTCATAATGCCAATATTCGTTACTGACCAGCGTGCCAATATATCTTTAATAATGAATTGTTCTGAACCCCAATATCCGTCTCTGACCCACATTCTAATATATATTTAATACGGAATTTTTGTTAACGCCAATATCCGTTACGGACCAACATTCTAAGTATATTTAATATGAAATTATTCATAACGCTAATATCAATTGTGTGGCTTAAATTGTTATATATATATATATATATATATATATATATATATATATATATATATATATATATATATATATATATGTGTGTGTGTAATATGGAATTGTGCATACTACCAATACGTAGTTAAAGCAACATTCATTGTTTTGGAATATTAAAGTGATTTGCACCACTATTAATAACGTTAATCCATTCATCTATTTATTTCTTATCGCTTGTGTTTAAATTCGGTTTTAAAATAACGCAAATCACAAATACTTAGCGTCACACCAGTTCTATAATTATCTATATATTAATACGACAGCGTCTGTGTTTCTTTTGTGTGCCACGCTTACATCTTTTTTTCTTTCGAGTGGCTGTCGTTTAATAATTGTTGTGTCTTTCCATTTCTTGTAATAAATAATTTTGCCAAGGATTTTTCATCAGTTTTGGTTTCGTTTTTTACTATAGATGATGGCACTCAACTCATCTATTTATTTTTAATTTTTGAAATCACTACTTTATATTGTTTTTCACGGTCATGCTTAAATTATTAAATAAGGAAAAATAAATAACTTGCCTTCTTGTTATTGTTCTATCTATTTTTCTTGTTCTCCACGCTACTGTATTAATATATAGACTTGCTTAGATAAATATGTTTACAGTTTTAACAAAAGGGCTAGAATAATATGATGGTGTCTTTATTCATGCTGAACGCCCAAAGAATACCCATCAGCAATATATTATATATAAAAGATGCCGTTGTGGAATTTCCACATGTCCCGCTAGTATTTATTAATTTAAAAGAAAGTTTAGATAGCTTTTTTTCCCCCAGTGTGTCTCTGAATCTACTACTTCATTTTTTTCTGCACGTGGGCCAACCTCGGTATATCACTTAGAGTAAGATGGAGTAGATTTAGAACATTTGGAAAGGAACTGCTCAGAGATCCTTGAACTGTTTGATAGGTTACTTGACTGACTTATGAAGCTGGTGAATGAGTGGCTTTTCTCCTGTCTCTCATAGAAAAAAAAAACTTTACAAGCCTACAAGTGATAGAAAAATCAAAGTTGTCCTCAACGGTCGTACATCCAAACAATATGACATAAATGCGGGAGTACCTCAGGGGTCTATCCTTGGACCTCTATTATTCCTGATATTCATAAACGACCTCCCTGACAATATTGTTTCGGAGATGGGTATATTTGCCGATGACACTACTCTCTATAACAGATATGAGGGGAAAACAAATGAACACATATCCAAGGAAATGGCAGAAACACTAGAGGATGACCTCCAATCCGTAGTGGAATGGGGACAAAAATGGTTGGTCATATTCAATGCTGCTAAGACTAAGCTTGTTTCCTTCAATAACTACAAGAAACCTTCTCTACCACCAATAGCAATGGCCAAGAACACATTGCATGAAAGTACTTATTTTAAACTCCTCGGCCTGACGTTTATAGGGAATATGAACTGGAATAGATACATTGAGAGCATTGCCACGACTGCTGCAAGGAAGGTTAGCTCCCTCTACCGTGCTAGAAAACTACTTACGCCTGACAGTATCCTATACCTCTATAAGGCAACCATTCGCCCATGTATGGAGTACTGTTGTCACATCTGGGCTGGTGCATCTGCTGCTTGTCTCTCGCTCCTGGACAGGGTTCAAAAGAGAGTCGCCAACCTAATAGGTCCTGAACTGTCATCTAGGCTTCAGCCTCTGTCCCATCGACGAGATGTTGCATCCCTCTGTCTGTTCTACAAGTACTTTAATGGTGAATGCTCTGACGAACTGCAAACACTTGTACCTCCCCGACGTAACTACCCCCGACAAACCCGACAAGCTGCTAAGTCTCATCCTTTTACAGTAGAGATCCCTAGGTGCAAGAAAGCCTTTTACTCCAATAGTTTCTTCCCCAGAACTGCGGGTCTTTGGAACTCCCTTCCGGGATTCTGCTTTCCCAACTGCAATGATATGCAGAAGTTCAAGTGTAATGTTAACAAACATCTTTCTACTCATCTCCCTTCATAATAGCCCCGCTAATTAAGTCCCTTTTAGTCGCCCCCTGCTTCAAAGTGGCACTGTGCCTTGTTTGGGGTGAAAATTGAAAAATAATTTAAAAAAAAAAAAAAACGTCTGCGCTATCGTTGTTTTCACGGCAGGTGAGCTAATCACTATGTTTCCCCTCTGTAAAGTATTCACGGCAAACAACTGGCTAGCTACAACCACTATGTACTGATCTCTAACTCTGCCTAAGATGAAGCGAAAATTCTATGAGGAGAGTTTTTTTTTTTCAGAGAAAGGCTCGTCAGCGAAATAAAACAGGTTCCTGATGATCCTCTTTCTAAAATAAATTAACTAATTCCCTCTATTACCGACCACCATGGTATCCATTAACTATTATTCTTGAGCAGCTCACGAACTTTAATAAGTTGGAACTATATGAAAAAAATAGTCCCTTTCGATATAGAGTTTATGCGTCTAAAGTAAACATTTATAAACATTCCTAAGATAAAATATTCCTTCTTATACTCAACACAGACAATAACATAACTAAAGTATTTCTTTAATTTATCCGGTGCATTCTAGATCTGAAAATGACACATTGTTCAGCGAGGGATATCGGAGATACGCTAGGTGTATCAGAATTTTTGTAGGAATTTTTGACACCCCTGACACGAAACTGCGAATAAAATATAAAAATCCCGTAATTTATCTTTTAAAAGTGTGTTGTTTATTTTCTTTATGGATTATACTTCCAAAATAAACTATTAAAGTTTTATAACAAGTAATAGAATTTTTTTTTATTTATTAAAAAACAGTAATGAAATTAATTGAATTTTACGAGTTCAGTACTTTTCAATTTTTAAATTAAAAAAAAGTCTATCTAAATTTTTCTATTGATTCTATTTTTACGATATTTTCTAGGGTCAGTATGAAATTTTATGCTCTTTCTAATAAACCGAATATAATATTTTAGACAAACGTTTTTTTTTTTTAATTCACGCCCCCCATATTAAAATATCTATTAAAAAGTAAATAATTAATTTACTCACCAAAGTTTTATATGCCACAAATTGAAGATAAAAGATCAATAAATAATATATTCAAATTTAAAGCAAAAAAACAAGAAGTTTTTTTTAGAAATTTACCTGTAAAGCTCGAAGTTTTAAACCGTTTTTTTTTAAACACGTTGTTTTTTATTTGTTGTTTTTTTTAAATGAAACCTTGGTCCTTTCTCCTTTAATTGAAAAAAAATAGGGTTTGAATTACATTTTTCGAGTAGTTATAGGCTTGGAAAGACAGGGGGTCGAATTATTCAATATTTTTCACGAAGTTTCTGACACCCCTAGAGATGCGCCGCTGTAAAACTCGTGCTCTCTTCCGATCCAAGTTATGACAAAGCGACCATTGCCAGCACCCTCAAAATATATCGATGTATTGCCACGAATAACAAAGACGTGCCCAGGGTGATGAAAACAATGTTTCCGGCTACGGTTATGGTCTTTAGTGTGGTTTCAAGTGATCGCCACATCATACCACCTCACATCTTTGATGTCGGCTAGAAAGTCGACACCAATAAGTACCTGGATATACTGAAGAGTGTGGTGATCCCCTGGTGCAATCAGGTGGCGGCTAGCAAACCCTGGGCAGGGCATCAAGACTCGGCGCCTGCCCAAAAGTCCAAAGAGACTTAGCTTCAGGAGGAATGCTACGACTTTGTACCGTTTTCTTACTGGCATCCCCACCTCCCGACATAAACGTGAGGGGCAACTTCATTTGGTCATACGTTAGGCCGACCTCTCATAACACCAAAACCAGACTGATCACAGACATCTGCAGAGTATTCATCGAGCTCCCGCTATCTCTTGTGGAAAAGGCCTGCTCCCAGTTTCGGACCCGTACTGAGGTGGTGATTGAAACCGAAAGCGATTACATTAAATAGATGTCAGTTATATTATGTAAGCAAGTTACCTGAATTGATTTTTTCAATAAAAGTTTTTAAATAATACTGTATTGTTGCCTCCTTTAGGGCGACAATTTTATTAGTTCACTCTGTATAGCGAGATCAGTCCACGTACAAGAAAACGTTTATAATTCTCCTGCAGTATTTTACCCACCGATTTCACGATCTTAGCCGAGCGTTGACAAACGCTTTCGGCGTTAACGCCGACGAAAGCCGAGAATTCGGAGCTACGGTGCAAGAACGCTAAAAGTATGTGAATAGCAACAAGGAAAAGATATTACACACACACAACAAAATGGATAAAATTAATACAAAAAATTTGGATAAAATAAATCACAAACACTTACCGTAAGTTTTTTTAAAGTAAAATAAATTTATTTTGTTGAATATTTTTTTTTTTTTTGGTTCATTTTGTTTTCCGATAGCTTTTTATTTGGGGTGGGGGGTAAGCAACAGTAATAAACACTTCAATGTTTTTTTTTGTTTGTTTGTTTTTAACAAAACGTTATTAAACAGTAACAATGTTTTTGTTTTTTCAGTAATGTTTGTAGGGGGGGACAACAATTACTGTTTATCTTTAGTTCCGACTGGAAGATTTTCTACTGACTGTAGAGGCAAAGTAGGGAGCAAAGGGTTTTCAGAGGATGTGGAAAGAAGCTCCTTCCCAACCGGGTAGCCTTCCGCGATTTGATTTATTATGGAGACGAAAGGGTTGTGTCCAAATTGTTGTCTCCACATAAATTCGCATAAATATGTTTCCAACAGCTCCCGGTTTTTTTTTTTATCGCTAAATTAAATAGCTGAAATGAAAGGCTGTGTATTTTTACTTTGAACAATAAAATAACTGAAATGAAACGCTATGTGTGTAATTTCAATGAAAATTATTCGTCTGCTGCGCGTTCGTTTGAAGCGCCCTGATTGGCTGATAGAGTATCGTACCGCTCGCCATGTTCCGGCGTTTTCCGACGGATGTCGATCAACGCTCGGCTAAGATCGTGAAATCGGTGGGTAAAATACTGCAGGAGTACCATAATTTCAAAGTAATATTGGAAAACATGGCGTTTGAAGGAGACGGCCAGATACGTAAGGTAAATGTCGATTGCTCCTGCAACGCGTAAATATATTGGTAACACTCTTTATCTCTCTGACTTTCAAAATTCATTCTACTCTGGTATATATTATATGTACATATTTTTGCTAATTTAATTAATTGATGTTAAAAGCATAGCTGCAGAAAATATTTGCACATAAGCATGTAACATATCTTAATTTTATACATGTAATTAAAAAATATTAATTACTTTCTTGGTTATAATTATCAAGTTGAACTAGTGCAGGAATGTTCCTTCAAGAAAAACAAAAATATTTTACTTCTCGGTAATATTTTTATTTCTAATTTCAGATATGATTAATCGCCAAGTTGAAAACAAGACCCACATATAATATGATAATAAAGTGTCGAGGAGCTACTACTGGTAACGGAATTGGCAACCCCCCCCCCCAAAAAAAATACACTAATGGTCGGTTATAATTGTTGCAATATCTTGTTTACAATATTTTAATAATAATAATTAATAATAATAATAATAATAATAATAATAATAATAATAACAACAAGACGAAGAGGAAGAAAAAGAAGACGAAGAAGAAGAAACTTCAATCGAGCCAATCTGAATAAGTGCACTTGGCTCATTCCTGACAATCTTATAAAACAGCTGAATTCCTTGGAAGTCAGATACAACATCAACGTACCCCAGAAGTCAGTTCTGCTTGGATCAGCAAATATCATACGCTAAGTGTTTTCCATCCTATAAATTATTTGACTATCCTTACTTACTTTGGTTTGAGAGCCCGCTCTTGAGAAAAAAAACAGTACATAGTTCCCTCGCAAATTATGTCCCACATAGTAACCGCCTATATCAAAGTGGGACTGTGCCTTATTTAGGGGGGAAAATGCAAATAGATAAATAATAATATAGAATTTAAATAAAAAAAACTAATTATTTTCGTTATGTATTTAGAATATTTAAAAAAATGTCACAATTTATGAATTTTCGAATGAAAGCAATATATAGTAAATAATAACAATGCTTATATATATATATATATATATATATATATATATATATATATATATATATATATATATAATTATTATACCTACAGGCACTAGTGGTTTCATTATTTTGGAACCTTCAGCGCAGAAGTTACGATTGCTGCTGATCGTGGGTCCGGACCCTAGTACAAAGCCAATCTCTGACTCCATTAGCAAAGAACATAATCCCAGGGCATCGTAAATGGCAACGAGAATTAAGTGAAATTTGATAATAATAAAACCAAATACAGGCATAAACGTCATTAAAAACGATCTACAGTGATCATGTGATCGGAAAAACGCTATGCAGCACATGGGCTAAATGATAGACTTATTTCACAGACAGTGCCAAACTGTTAAGAAACTTCTTAAAGATGTAGAAATAATTATAATCTACAATTATATAAATGCAACTTTGTCTCCATATGCGTGTGTGAGTTCGTTCGTTATAGACTCCGAAACGGCAGAATAGATTTCCTTTTAAATTTACAGAAGTTTAGTGTGTAAAGTTTTGTCTCAGAATACCCCCGATAATTACCGATAATCGATAATCGAAACCGTTATTTTATCTCTCGTCGGTAAAGCCAGTTTTTCCAGGTTGTCACTTAGCAACAATGATAGAACAACGGTCTGTGAAAATTCGATTGTGGGTAAGTCGATAGCGTGTTATGTTTTTTTTTAGTTTTGTTTGTTTGTTGTATTTTTTTTTTTTTTTGCATGACGTGGTCTGTGGGTTCAAATCCCGCACGTAAATTTCTTAACGTTTTTTTTTTCGTTAACGGGAAAAAAATGATATAAAATAATTTTTGTAAAAGAAACACTAGATTCTCTAAAGTGCAATGTAGAATAACATATAATTTTGACAAAGTTACTGCATGGCAGCAGGTGAAGTTTCCTCCCGAGCGATTTCACGGATTTTTATGACAATAAAGCAATGGGAGCGTGACATAGTCGTTGATCACCATTCAACCCCGGGCAATGTCGGGTCTCCCTGCTAGTTATTAATAATTATATTTATATCTACACACACCATTGTTTCATGTGTGCGTGTGTGTATGTGTACGTGTTTGTTTTATCGGCGAGTGGAAAAATGCAGATATATTAATATAATATAGATTTATTCCGATAGGTACAATAATAGAGGTCCGTGTCGGGTAGCAACGACTGGTAACCATGTTGGCAACTATGTTGCTGATGGTTCGCTACGAGTTCCCATTTTTACATCGCAGTGCCAACTTACAAACACAAGTTCGTTTGTTTTTTAATTTCTTTTTTTTTCACTCCATATGATTAACAGAAACACTTTGGCTGAATGGAATACTATTTGGGATGAAACTTACAGGGATACTATGTTGGGAGGTGGTAAACGAGATGTATGTTCACATTAAGATTTCACTTCTGCATGCGAGTGCAGTCAGTTAAGCAGGGACCTGGAAGGTAGTTCTAAAGTCTAGCAGTTCGAGGGAAGAACCTATTTGAGTAAAAGGCTTTGCAGTCCTTTTAGAATCTCTACAACGTAGTGGTAGGGATATGCAGCCTGTTGTGCTTGTTCGATGCGAGATTTACGTAATGGAGTCGGGATCTATCAGGTTGGTGACTCGTTTTTGAACCCTCTCTAAGAGTAAGAGAATAATAGCCGATGCCCAAGATTATATGTGGCAGCAATACTCCATGCATGGGTGAATAGTGGTTTTGTAGACGTAAAGGATACTCTCAGGTGTGACTTACCTTTCGCACGGTAGAAAGAGCCTACATTTTTGCAGCAGCCTTGCCAATTACTTCAATGTAATTGCTCTAATTCATCTTGCCTGTGAATGTTAAACATAGGAGTTTGAACGAAGTGCATTCAGGTAGTGTATCCTTATCCGTGATAATCTGTGGTTGGGAAGGTTTCTTGTACGTATTATTTGGATTCATCGAACTAATGTCAATGCTACTAAGACTAAGCGTCTTTCCCTTAATAATTACAAGAAAACCTGATGTTTCTTTACTTTTGAGATGAAGATTGGTTATTATTATTATTAGGATTCATCGGACTTCTGTTCTTTACTTGAGTTTGATTTTCACAATATTTCGGTCGATGTAACCTCTGACCTTCTTCAAGTGTATCTTGTCGAACTAGGGAATGTCTCTGTCGAACTCAGGAATTTGGACGGGATTTCGAGTGGAACCCTGTATTTACTTCACGGTGACAGCGTACTCTTGTCCCTAAGTAATTTGCAATTGTGCTTCTATCCAGTGGCTAACGGAACAAGAGCACGTTACCACCGTAAAGTAAATAAAGGATTCCGCTCCAAATTCCGTCCAAATTCCCGAGGTCGACAGAAACATTCTCGAGTTCGAAAGATACACCTGAAGAAGGGCTGAGGTTGTATCGACCGAAACGTTGTGAAAATCACACCCAAGATGAAAACAGTAGTCCGATGAATCCAAAAAAAAAAAAAAAAAAAAAAACGAATGACCAATCCTCATCTCAAAAATATAGAAACATCAGGTTTTCTTGTAGTTATTAAAGTGAAAGAGGCTTAGTTTCGGTAACGGTGCGCGTTACGATTTAAAGACAATATAGATGATGAGAACGAATGGAGTAAGGAAAACAAGCATGTTAAGAACAAGAATGCATTAAATAAATAAACCAAACGTGATTAAAAAGGAATAAAATAAAGGAAAATACAATAACGTGTTTAAAAAGACAGAATAACAAAGAAACGAACTCGATTTTTTCTAAACAATGTTAATGCAACAAAGGAAATCTATAATAAAAATCTCACCTGTCTGTTTAAATGTATGTATGTATGTATGTTTGTATGTTTCGCAAAAACTTTCGACAAAGGCGAGGGATTTTCACGAAATTGGTATTCTCTTGAAGGTTTACCTTTCGGACAACAAATATCGAAAAATTAGCTAAAAGCATTAATTCTGCCACCCTCAACTGAGCAGTTATCTACAAGGAGGGGTCGTTTTCCAAAGCCATCTCCTGTTCTCGATTATCCAGCCCTTATTTAAACTTTCGTCAAGCGACGGGCGCAAAAGCAAAGACGTCACATTTTCTCGTTCTTTTTCTCCTTCGCGGTACGAGTTCGAGCCTGTCTGCCTACTATCAGCTTTTTTTTTTTTTTTTTTTTTTTGCTCCACACACACCGCGAGACACCCGGGCAACGCTCAGCCACAAGGCCAGTGTAAAATAAAACTGAAAGAAATAAAAAGAATGAGAAACAATTCGAAATAATGAAAGCGAAAACTAAAGAAAAAGAATAATAAATTGATGAATAAAATGAGAGAAAGAATGAAATAATACATTAAATAAGATTTAAAAACAATAAAAAACAATAAAAATTAAAACAAAGCTAACATTTCATATATATCAAAAATAAATAAAATAAAATAAAACCAAGAAATAATGTGCAATAACGAAGAAAACGAAAAATTAAAAAAATAATATATGAATGAAAACAGAAAAACAAAACGAATAAAGAATGAATTATGAGAGACAAAGGAGAAGAAAATACTTGTTTAGATAGAGTCGATTTATTTTAAATATGTCGTTTTAAGAAAAAAAAAACCAGGAAAATTCGAGTAGAACACCTATTTTTGTAATTTAGATAAACCAGTTTATCGCTATAAGGTGAAACTGTTTGTCTCCATTAACATTTAATCTAAAATATGCGTTTCTAGTGATGTCCCCTGTATATAAACTCTTGATTTTCTACGTTATGACATCTAAAAAAAAAATGCATTTTTTCCCAATTTTCCGAAAAAAACTTTTAAGTACAAATAACATTCTACTCGATAAATTTTCGTAATTTTTTGATATATTACTATTTTCGACAAATATTTACTATGTTAGATTGGTATTGCTATTTACTATGTAGCATTGGTTTCGCTTTAAAAATCGATCTGCCAAATACCTCAACAACCACCGGAAAATAAGAAAATGCAATTAAAGCAACAAGAATAAATAAAATGTTTGTTTTTTTATTTATAAAAACAAGAAAAAAGGAAAAATAAAAAAAAGAATTAAAAGAGAAAAATCAGATATAAGAAAAGAATAAAAAGCAAATAGAAGAACCAATAGCATTTTTAAAAGACTAAAATACACGGAATTAAATTAATGAAATAATGAGAAATAAAATTATGATTCTAAACCAGAAAAATGAAAGAAAACTGAAATGAGATAAAAAATGAATAAAGAATTAATAAAGGATGAAAAAAAGGAAGACTATACAAAGACAATGAATAAGATCGAAGTAGAAAGAAATGAGAAAAGAATGAAGAAAAACTACATAGGGAAAGTATACAGAAATACAACACAATCACTTTTACACACCAGTTCTCGTCAGATCACCGAAGTTAGGAAACGGTGAGCCTGGGCAGTACCAGATGGATGACCATTTGGGCATGCTAGGCTCTGTATGTATCGCACAGTCGTAGAAAATTCCAGGTTGGTATCTGGGGACACATTAATTCACGGGGAGAGATGTGTCCCCAAGCTTCGTAAAGACATGGATCTACGTGAAGGAAACTCTAATGTAAAAACCTGTCAAGCATTATAAATGACAACTGAATTAAAGGAATAAATTATAAGATGGTCAACATCATGAACTTTGGAATATATACTTTTTGTCATTCATTCACTGTATGATGATTGTAACGTCTTTTCAGACGAGTTCCACTCCCTCGGACACTTAAAGTCCATGAGCCCAAAAATGACTTTTTTTTTTTTTAGTCCTACCGGTGAATTAACACACTCAAGCAGGCATGGCACGGAAGATGGTCATTGAGATCAATTATTACATGCTTCCAGCGTTTCAAGCCTCCACGCGTCACAACTTTTCCATCGCCACAGGACTATTTTATAGACAAATGCGTGAGGGAGTATCTATACACAGATGATGTTACAGAGTCTTAGCTTTGTACGACAGCTATATCTCTTTCTCTCTCGGTTCAAAATGTTGGCATCCAGCAACAAGCAAGAGCAAGATAGTCAGCAACAAGTTAAACTGCAGACCAGATTAATGCGGGTACTGGTCTCCCGCTTTATGTTTTTTTTATATCAGAGATTTGCTTCTCCTAGAAAGGTTGCCTTAATCCACGGCTTACAGGATCCCTCTCCACCCCAACACACACATACATACACACAAACACACACGGTGCTAGTTGGCCGTTGACCCCCGAAAAAAAGGTTCATTCGCCCTTTGGAAGGTCTCGTTTTTAATCCTTAGTCGCCAATGACCCGACCACGAGGCAGGTAGTACTGGGTTACATGGTATCAGTAGCATATGACATGACCTGACATATATTCATTATATATATATATATATATATATATATATATATATATATATATATATATATATATATATGTATATATATATATGAGTGTGTGTCTGTGTGTGTGCCTGCGTGTGTGTGTGTGTATATATATATATATATATATATATATATATATATATATATATATATATATAGGAATGCAGTCGATCATAAATTCTTTTAGAAATAACTAAATATTATTTATGGCTAAGATAGAGCAATCGTCAATTCGTTTAGCAATAACTGGGTATTAAATATGTCAGTTAAAATAATGGACAATGCCAGTTTATATATTAAAAAATAGGTTAAATGATGCAATTTAATTTAAGGATTTCTTTTGCTTATGAGAAAGGTTGTATACATGTGCAAAAGGGCACGGGTAAATTGAAACGTGAGAAAGTCACGTTTGTTAAATGCACACCACTGACGCTATAACCAAAGGATTCTCAATATATTGAGATTGGGTTCTAAGTTAGAGAGAACTAGAGAATCACAGTCACAGTGATAGAGTCAGTTAGAAGCGAGGGTCGGACAGCGACTCAGTGGAGATGATGCCTTTAGAAGCGAAGGGGGATAAGAGTAGACCATGTAGCTATACAAGTTTGAATTCCTGAGTCATCAATCGGCTGGCTGATGAATAAAGAAATCACCATGTATATTTTGCAACTGTTTGTCTTCGTATCGTCATGACAACAACTGAAAGGTAAATGCGGTTTGTCTATCATCATCTATAAACGAACTTTGGTATAAACCCCATAAAATATTATGTGTCCCCTCCTCCATCATCAGTAATTATTCTCCCCCTTTGATGTAAAAGGACAGCATTACACATTCCCCTTCGTCCAATAATGTATTCTACATCTCTCTGTTCACATTCATATGTCTCCTGTTAATAATAATATGTAGCCCGACTATTCAACAAAAGGCCAGAAGAAGCAAGAAAAACAAATTAACTAAAAAGACAAAGAGATAGAAAATATAAGAGAAAGCATAAAAGCAAATATGAATAAAGAATTAGAAAAAAAAGAAGATGGCGTACACAGAGATATTGAAGTGGTATTTAAGAATACGAGAAAAATATATTTATATTTATGCCTAAACTTTCGAGAGAGACGACAGCTTTTCACGAGATCGGTATCGTTTTTAAGCGCGACACTTTGGACGACAAATATCAAAACATCGGCTAAAAACATTACTTCGCTCATCCTCAACTTGATACTTTTCTATTTTGACCGATATTTTCATTCCCTCTTTTCGATTAACTAGCCTTAATTTTAACATACGTCAATTTCGGTGTGGCGACAGGCGCAATGGCACAGATGTCGTGTTTTTTTTTTCTTTTTAACGTTCTTTTCCTCCTTTACTTGCCTATTGCCCCCCTTTTTTTGCTCAACACAAACTACCAAACATCCGGGCAACGCCTGGCAACTAGTTTAACATAAAGGGTAATACTCGTATTATTTGGATTATTCGGACTTAGTTTATCATTTTCAGTTTTAGTTTCAGAACGTTCTGGTATACGGATCCTCAAGGACTCCTGGCGTTTAATATAAAATACTTTGTAATATTCAGTTGTGAGTTGCATTCGATGCACAATCCCAAAATACAATATAAAATTACTTTGGAAATTCAACCGATCATGGCTGACGAAAGAAGAGCATGCTACTCCTTTGGATTAAATAAAGAGTTCGAAGTGTTGTGCAGATTCCCGAGTTTTACAGACGGATTCCTGACGTCGAGGTGACACACTTGAAGGCAACCGCGGCCAAAATGTTGTGAAAATAACACCCAAGATGAGAACAGGAGTCCGAAGATTTCAAATAATACGAAAAATATGAATGAAACAGTAAAATCAAGAAAAAAGAATCAACCAAAAAGAAGAATAGGCAGGAGAAAGAAGAAAAAAAAAGAGAAAAAGAACGGAAAGTAAAAATGAGCAACATAGAAAAAAGACATAACACAAAAATCAAACTAAAAAGAATTCACGTGATATACGAAAGAGAAGACTAAAAATATGAATTAATCTGAAAAAATACACGAAAATATAAAAGAGAAATAAAACAATGGCGTAGGAATGAAAGAATGAAAACAATTGTACAAATGTATACGACTGACAATCAAGCAAATAGGAAAACAACAGCATCAATAATAATAATAATAATAATAATAATAATAATGATAATAATAATAATAATAATAATAATGAAAGAAAGAAGAAGAAAGAAAGAAAGAAGATCGACACCAAATTAAAGAATGAAAGTGATAAGATATCTTTTGGGATTAATTAAACAGAAATAGTCGGCAAAGAAGATGGGCCGCCATTTCTTTTTTATCCGAAGAACAAAGCAGACGGCAGATGTATTCGATGTCCCGCTCCCCTCAGCGACACACAATGAATGAATGAAAACACTGTATTTAATATGGAGGAGCGGAGAAATTAGCGGCTAATTTCATACAATTGCATGGCTAAACCGTCTGCAAAATATCAATGTCCTTCTAGAGTAACCATAACCATGATTCCATGCGATATTATATATATATATATATATATATATATATATATATATATATATATATATATATATATACTGTAGAATCCCGGGATACGGTGGTATAGGATACTGGTTTTTCAGGTTACGATGTGAGTGAAATACGATGTTTATCTGGCTTCTGGTTTGCGGTGTTATTTATATGTTATTTGATTAAATACATGTTTATTATATCATATACGGTATTTTATTACGAATTTTTAATGCCGCATCCCGGTATTCTTATATATATATATATATATATATATATATATATATATATATATATATATATATATATATATATATATATAGGATAAAAAGATAGCAGTGTCGCCCTAAATAAACAATCCCTACAGCTGTATTTTACAACTTTATCGAAATAATCAAAACAACTGCAAGTCACCAAAATGGCCGCCGTTTGCTCCCTATTGCGCAGATCATTCTTAAAATGTTATATCTGCGCATGCGTTAGTGTTGCTGTAAAACGTGAAAAGTTTCATAAATTTTTATTGAAAACTATCGGAGTTAGAACAAAAATATCGATTTGCATATAATTCTGGCACGAGGTGTATGCGCGTGCAATAGACTAATTACTTGAATACTTTACTGCAACTTAATGAATTACCATCTTGCGCATCCTTAAACATTTGATCGCAAGCTAAAATTAAATTGGCAAACGAACGTATGGGATGATGCAGCATTTCGACAAGAAATGTGACACAAAGTTCGGAAAGTAGGATTGAAGCGTGATTATGCGGCAGAGCTGCCATCTGTTCAATGCACCCACCTTTAGCCTCAATCACCGCCGCGATACATGTCCGGAACTGGGAGTATGCCTTTTCCACAAGCGTCGACGGGAGCTGGACAAACACTCGGTGGATGGCGGCGATCAGGTTGGCTTTGGTGTCGTGACCGATCATGTTGGTGATGTTTTCGACGTATGATGAAGTAGTCCAGCACATTCCTAGTGATGTAGGAGGGGGAACTAAGAGATAGATACAAAGTCCTAGCACTCCTTCTGAAGCGAAGTCTGGAGGGAGTCCTTGCGCAACACTTAAGGCCTGCCAGCGGCCACCTGATTGCACCACGGGATCGCCACACTCTTCAGATCATTTAGGTACAATTTGATGTTGACGTCTAAGTCGACTTCGAAGATGTGAGAGAGCATTATGTGGCCATCACTTGAAACCACACTAAAAACTTTGCTTTCATCGCCCTAGATACGTCCCTGTTATTGGGGCACAAGTTGTACAACGGTGCATCTCCGATCTCGCTCGTTGAACATTGTGTCACTAAAGATTGTACACAAATAGTAAATGGTCTACAACAAAGAAAGAAAATCGGTTTCTTCAAAGGGAAATGGAATCATGTCCTCTTTTCTAAGACAATAATTTTATCATTTCACTCTCTATATATAGGAGTAGAGAGAGTTTAGTGGGAGAGGATCCTAGCAGCGTGCTCGATTATTAAGTAAATTTTGAAAGAAGGAGCGTAATATTTATTAATATTTGTGTTACAAAAGTTGAGAGCAACATTAGTACCGTCGGTTTCAAATACAAATGTAAAAGATCAATATCTGGTCGCCTATGCAATAAATTTAAATAAAGCTTCTTATTTCTTTTATTTATATAGATATATAAAATGTGTTTTTTTTCTGTTCAGGGTTGTTTTGTTCTCGATGTTTTTCGCTTTTTTACGCTTATTTGTACTATAATTCATAATTTTCTCCTTGCAAGAAATAAGAATAGTTGAAACCGGGAGTCATGCTACCTAAATTTATCAATCGATTAGACCTATACAATATTTGACTTGACCAGAACCTACCTATTGGCTAAATTGCCGGTTGAAATCTAATATTAAAAGTAAAACCAAATTGTGAAAATTAAATAAGACCAAAGATAAACATGTTATATAAAATCAGGCCACATTACTAACGAAGTTTTCAGGGAGACAGATATAAAAAGAGGCTGAAGAGACTCCGACAAAGACGACCTATTTTAAATTCCTCCTAGTTAGATTTGAAACCTGCGGTATTAATTTTATTCTTACCTTCTGTGACACAAACACACATCCTCCAGGTTACGGATGGGGGTACCCTCTCTACATATATAAGATACAGGGGAGCTTCAAATAACCAACAAGAAGTAGTGCGTAAAAATGATTCAAAATGTATGGCTGTCGTTTAGAATAAAAAGGGCTCCTCAACCTGCTTACGCACTATGCAGGAAGACGAAAACAATGGTGTGAACCTTCTTGTGTCACAGTCACTCCTGACGTCGTGTAAGGACAGCCGCCAGTTCTTGACCAAGATGGACCAAACGTTCTTCCTTCATCTCGCTTGGCAGACCCCAAAAGAAACAAAAAGGGTATTAAAAGCCAGTCGTGGTCTGTCGAGCAGAAGAAGGTTTGAGAAATGGGGACGCAACGCGGGAGAGATACTTACCGAGACAGTAAGCGCCTCAAACCTCCCAGCAGTGAAAAAGGAGACACCCTTAACCAACTTGCGATCCCTCATCTCACAGATGGGAAGATACATCTCACAAGAGGAGATATATTCCATCAGCCGTGAGGCTCTGAGGGTCACAGAAGAAGCCCACTATTTGGTAAAAGATGGGGAGACAAGACGAAGACGGGAGGTGGTATGGAAAGTGATGAGAGGTGGGCACTGATCTGCGCAATAGAATATGCAAAATTAAAGCACGAAAGACAAAAGGACAGAGCAGCGATCCCGAGCGGGACCTTTTTTCATTTTTACCCTGGAAAAGCCAATATCCCTCCAGGTAAGATAAGAAGTCAACGTTTTAACAGCCTCAAATTGTTGACCATAAGAGAACTAGACTGCATGTCTTCAAAAATAACAACTCTTTTAATGTGAAAACCGAATAGAAATTCCGCCAATAGATTTACTCCAACAACAACAACAACCAGAAACTTCACCATCAGAATCCATCCTGTTGTTACTGCTCCTGTGCCTCTGGGGTATCCGGCTGGCTTGTATTCATAATCTCTCAGCTGAGAACCCCACAACCACTAAACAAGGTATATGCATCTCCTAACAGGACACCATTACCTGAATCACCGCCACAACCACCTGGACCACCAGCACGATCAGTTGTACTGCCAAAAGCAGATGATGATCAGTTAGTTTTGGAGGCTGAGCTCAGCAACATAATTGAGGAGGGACTACGTTTGCCCAAGATCCAAGCTGTTCGAAGAGATATGACTGTTATAACCAAAGTGAACGTCGCTCTCAATAGGCTAAGACCAACGACAGTACAGTAACGCTCATGAAAGTCAACCAGGTCACATATGTAGCTGGGCTCTACATCGACAGAAAAATTAACGTTCGACCACCATCATTGAATAGGGCCCAGTCGAGGGGTTGGATAATACAGCTAGGGAGCTGGAAGGCAAAATAACAGCACTTGCCCAGAGAATTAAAAACCAGGATGACAAGATCACCTCCCAGTTTCAAAATAGGGTATTTCAAAACAAATTAAAAGACGCTTTACAGGCAGCTTATAAGGGAAACCATTACTGTAGATAGTTCCCCTGCAGAGGAAGATTAGAAAACTACCGGAGGCCTCTATTTGAAACAAAGGTACGTACAATCAAGTGGCCCAGTGGATTGAAGATATTATTAGGCTCAACCAAACCAGGCCTAAGATGCCAGATGGTACAGTAACAAGAAAACTGACACAATTCTCCTATCACAAAAACCTGGCATCGACAATGTCCAAAACTTATGGCTAAAGCAATTGACCGCACTCAATCGCCACTACAGTGATTGCTTTAGTATGATGCTGAGAGTTGAAAGGGTAACACCACCCTGGCTGACAGCCTCATGCTTACGACAAAGAAGACACAACGCCCAAATAAATACAGGTTAATATGCTATCTAACAATTACCTACAAACTTTTTACTGGTCTGATAACTGACGATATATACGACCACCTATCTTCTGGGTTCTCCCTTTAAAAGGAGCAGACAGAATGCAGGAGAAAATGCATCGTACCAAAGATCAGCTGTCAATCAACAAAACTATCTTAGAAAAATGTGTGGAAAACAACAACTGAGCATGGCATGGATCGATTACCAGAAGGCATTCGGCAGCGTGCCACACACAAGGTTTCTTCGGGGCCTTGAGTTGTACAAACTCCACCTGGTAACTAACCAAACACGTGCGGCTCACGTTAAGATGTGGAAAACTAACATACCACTAAGTCACAATGGAGGAAAGACCATCATCCTCGAAGTAAAGATCAAAAAGAATATTCCAAGATTGTTGGTCAATAATTTCCTGGCTATGACTACTGCGTTAGTCGCATTGTTGTATTTGATGTCTGATTTATGTTTCTAAATGCACGATTTCATATTACTGTCCGGGTCGCCGATGCAAGAGATTGGCCATAAGGCACATTTTATTTTGTAACTGTCGACTAGGGAGGAAGAAGTATTGTTAAGGTGTAAGTCATGACAAGATTTGATGTTTAATGGTTTTCGAATTTGATGCTTCTATTTTTATGCCTGATGTGAGTTGTTTTTGTAAGGAACTGCGTAAGGAATTATTGAGGAGAACTATTCAAAATCTATATTTATCAATCATGTCCGAGTTATAGGTGCCGGTTATTCTGTTGTGAAGGTAAATGTTAAAGATGTTAAAGGCTTTTCGATTTCCGTTATAGATGAAAATTGAAGATATATTAAAGCTCTGTAAATCAGCTCTTAATTCAGTATAAAGTTCACGATTTCAGTTTCTTCATTGTAGATGTACGCAGAGCTGCAAATGTTAAGATCTCTGAGGAACGAGTCTATGAGCATCCCGGAAGTTATCCTTTTTGGGGGGTCGGAATAGAAATGCAATGGATTATTTTTATTCATTAGTGTTTCTATAAACTGAAACGTTTAGATCGTTCAGGGTGCTGTGCAGCGTCATATAAAGGAAGTTGAAAATGCGATTATTTTCTAACTGGAGATGATAGAAAATTGTGTGTCTCATTTTACTGAGGTAATCGAATATAACTTAGATACAAATGCGATGTGATTATGTGCAAAGTGTGTAATTTAAGAGGGGGAAGTCGGGGTCGTAATGTTTGTTATGTAATTAACTATTTAATAATTAGGGATATGACAACAGCATATTATTTTCATTGCATTGACTCTCTGGTATATATCCGACACAGTTAGACACAATTAATCAAGTGAGAACGACATCCCTCCACATAAAAATATAAGATATCAATGGATATATACCTAAGAATAAAAAAGAAAAAGAATATGCTGTTGTCATATCCCTAGTAATAATCAAAGGACTAGTATACACATAGAAAACTGAAAATTATTATTTAGATTCTTCGGAATGCTAATCATATCTTAAGTGTTTGTTGCACAAGTTTCTGGTTGATGTAACCACTGACCTTCTTCAGGTTTATTTTATCGAACTGGAAAATCCTACTTTCGAACCCAGAAATCTTTCTCTCGGGAATCTGCACTAAATTTCGAATGTAATTTTTTATTAAATCCGTCAACCATGATGAATAAAAGTCTTAAGTAAATTGCAATTGTATGTTTTTTTCTTTTTACAATTTTTTTTTCCGCATTTTCGCAATTTTACTTGTGGTCGCCGGGTTTGAGAATTGGACCTTAAAATTCCAGAAGTGTCATTTTACAAAATTTACCAAGTACTCTTTCCACTGTGACTCAAGTCCTTGCAAATAATTTTAGTACGAGATTTAGGAGCTTAAATCTTAATTTTTGTAACTAGATGTACATATCATTATTCATTACTACATTATATATATATATATACATATATATATACATATATATACACATATATATACATACACACATATATATACATATATATATATATACCCGCACACACACATATATACATATGTATATACATATATATACACACACATATATATACACATATATATACACACACATATATATACATATATACACCCATATATATATACACACACATATATATACATATATATATACACAGACACATATATACATATATATACACACATATACATATATATACACATATTTATACACACATATATATATACACACACATATATATACACATATACACACACACACACATATATATATATATATATATATATATATATATATATATATATATATATATTACTGATTGAACGATTCCAAAATATTTCCGTATTCCGATACAGTTATCGATTCCGTACGATTACCGATTCCGATTCTTTGTAGATCTCTTAATATTTTACCATAAATGTGTTATTTTGTTCCGATTAGTGTATAAACACATTTTAAATGTGTCTATATTTTCGCAAACGTAAAAAAAAACATTTGTGAGGGGTTGATCTAGATATTTTAGTCTTACTGGAAGTTTTAAATCAATAAATATTTATTATTTTGTTATTACTACAAGAAGTGGACGATGTTTCTTAAATCAAAATTAAATAAATAAGATAATTCAAGGAATCGGTTTTGGCATCGGAAAATAAGCTAAAATTTTTCCGATTCCGGTACCGATTCTGATGCCCCAAAAACCTCCGATGTTTCCGATTCCCGATTCCGATTAATCTTCCCATCACTAATATATATATATATATATATATATATATATATATATATATATATATATATATATATATAACTACTTCATTTATTCGCATAAATTTAATATACGAAAGTATAGATTTATGCGTAAACTTTAAGTATTTACTTCAAAAGTGCTCAATACGTAGGTAGAGCTAGTTAGTAATTTATAAAATATATATGGCGATTAAGCTACACTGAATATTCTGCGTTTCATCCAACAATAGGATTCGTCAGGCTTATGCGCGAATTCTGTCGTTGCTTCTTGTTTTTATATATGTTGAGGATTTCTAGTCGGCCAATCAGCTTTCTAGTATCCACCGCGCCCCTTCCTACCATCAAATCCGTTGCCAAGGTCGCTGGGAAAATGGTACGATCCTTCTGCCGCCCCAGTAGATATCTCACTTCCGATGCAATTCTCTACCTATACAAAAGCCACTTTCGCCCAATGATGGAGTACTGTTGCCACATCTGGGCTTGAGCTGCTTAAAGCAGCTTATCCTGCATTGACAAAGTCCAAAATAGACTTTGTAGCTTAGTGGGGGATGCCTTTTTCTCTCCTCTGCAGCCTCTTTTCCACAAGAAGGGCGTTGCGAGATTGCTTTATCGTTATTACCATGGCAGGTGCTCGTCTGAACTTGAATCTATGGCCCCCGCCCGCCAAACTTTCACGGAAAACACTCGTCTAGGCAGAACCACTACCAATCGTTTCCCACACTCTTTATCTGTGCCTGAACCTAAATTTATATCCCATGAACAGAGCTTCTTTCTGAGAACGACACGCCTGTGGCACTCTCTTCCGTTGACCTGCTTTCCAGCTGACTACAATCTGATTGCTTTCAAGACTAATATAAACAAGTCCTTGATAAACACCCCCTATGTAATCCAACCTACAAAAAGTCCACTACCTACATTTACTACGCTATAATTACATTGACTAATGTATACCAATCAACCCTTATCCTCGAGTGGCCTCCGGGTCTTGATAAGTGATGATCCCTGTGTAAAAAAAAAAATGCATCGCAAAACTCCAAGGCAACGAGTTGTAAATCATTTTAGTTTCAGAAGAAAAGAGCAATATTATTCCAACCAAGGTGGCACTATCAATCCAGCGAAGCGCTGAACTGTAAAACCTTGCAGGTAAAGACGAAGAATAAACATTTCGCAAGGCAATACGATAAAATCAAGACAAAGAGTATAGTTCTTTCCCGTGTGCAGACGAAATGTTTTATCAAAGAATCCTTAAGAGATTAAGTATGTATATGGAGTGGTTCCGGTTCGCGATTCGTTTGTAGCAGAGCGTGGTTTAATCTGATTGGTCAGTTCGTATCACCCCTGTTTAAAAATATAACCGCTCATGTTTTTTGTTATCTCATAAAACTATGTAAAATATCCAAACCACCCCTTAATTTGATTATAATGGGAATGTCCTTTAAGTTCCCATTTATTTAAAAACAAAAATATCCGCAAAAACATAAAAAGAAAGTAAGTAAAAGGAATCTATTATAAACCAAAGCAAAATATGATGAAAGTAAAAATAAAATAGATAAACCCCATAATTTATTATACCATACCTGTTCACACTGAAACACGTATCACAGTATTCTGTGGATCTATATTAAAAAACGTTGTTAAACTTTGTGACATATTTCCATTCTATGGAGATCAGGTGCGAACGAACACCCCCATGATATTTTTATATCATATTTCTTCAAACTGAAAAATAATGATCAAAGTATACTTACGCAGCTAGATATGAAAAGTCTTTATTAAAGTTAGTGCCTATGTCCATGGAGGGCAGGCGCGAACGCAGACCCCACAATTTTATTATACCACCCCAATTAAGTTAAAACATACTTATAAAAGTATTCTTATGTACATCTATATCAAAAACACTTTTTTTTCGATTCCGGTACCGATTCTGATGCCCCCAAAACCTCTGGTTTTTCCGATTCCCGATTCCGATAAAACATTTTTTTTTAATGTTTTAATTTTTTATTTCCATACTTTGTGGACCAGGCACGTACACAGACCCCACAATTTAAATGAATCATCATTATGCCAGATCAAACATGCCTATTCCTGTGTCTCGATACATATTCTATCATTATATGTGATTAGTTTTCTATAATAGTCAACCATATAGGAGCCTATTCGTGACCAGACACACACACAGACGTTCAGCTTTATATATATATATATATATATATATATATATATATATATATATATATATATATATATAAAAGAAAATAGTATTTCCCAAGATGCATTAGTTCAATTAAGTAAAAGTTTTAACATTTGGTACGAATTTATCATGGTTATTTGAGGAAAACAAAAACGGGTGCAGTTTTATGTCTTATGCATGGTCAATTATTCATTTTGTTGCTAGGCATTTTGAATTCGACTGTTTATTTGGGCTTCTGAAAATAATGTTATTTAAAGTCATCCACCACTGACTTTAGGAACAAAACATTTTTATTCGATCTTTGTCGCCGATTTTGTGCATTTATTGGCTGTATTGAGCGCTGATTTTGCGCAGTTTACAGTAATGTGTTCCTTTTTTTATTTCAATGCTTATAAAGTCATATTTAAATTTAATATCTGCATGTTTAGGAAGTTATGAATTATTGTGTTTTGTGCCAATACTCTGCTAGTATAGTTATCGCAATTAACATTAGAAATAGTGCTTCTTGAGCTGAAAAAAACATAGCGGTGCATATTCAGCTTCACCTCGAGTAAGTGCGATTATCCGCTGTTTCGTAGATTTCCACGACATAATAGGTCCGTTTTTGATAGTCTTAAACAATACTTAAAAGTTTGGGGGATCTTCATCGTTTCCCAAATCCGAATTCCGAAACTCCTTTAATTTTCTGGCGGTGTGTAGATTTTCTAAATAATAAACATTGTTCTTTTGTAACTTTTTAGGCAACAAAGGATGAAGCTCTGTTTAAATATGTGATTATTGGTCTTTAAACATTTTTTAATACTTTTGTTACCGAACAGCCTATATCGAGCTTTGTTGTTGCCGTTAAATATATGATTGCTATGATCTTTCGATATAGTCTATTATTTTTTTCTAATTCTGGACTCGCATTTTTAGTTATATTATTTCAAACAGATATAGCGCGTTTTTTTTTAATCTTTCATTCTAAATTATAAGATTTTCTCAAAGTTACTTGATTATTCGTCTTAAAAATTCCTTTATTATAAGTAAATTGGAGTCCTGGAATCAATGATATCTCACCAAGATCCACCATTTTGAATTTTTTTTTATTTAATCTATTCTTTACATCCAATATTTATATCCATTAATATAATTTGATGAGATTAAAATATCATCAGCCCATACAACTAAAATCAGTAGTTTATTGCTTAAATTGTTAGTGCACAAACAGGGATCCAGTGGTCTGCTTCGATTGTTGTTCAATTAAATAATTACGAAATATTTGACTCCGATTGTTTCCAATATCTTTTTAACCGATACAGTTATTGATAAAACTTCTACACCAAATTTGTATCTTTCGTTTTGCATATTTCACTGTCTATCCCGTCATTTAAATAAGCAATTTTTACATCCATTTGATTTCTGTTAAAGTTATACTGCGATGCGAGTCGCAATAGAATTCCGAGTTTGGTTAAATATGTTGGCGAAAATGTTGACAAATATTCTATTCCATAAATCTGAGAAAATATCTATACTTAACAGCGGCTGGCACTGTAGTCTTGTTTCTAAGAATAGAACGTTGAAGGAAAATTCGTCGTCTTTGTATAATTGATTTTCGATTTTGAAATGAAATGGGTCCTTTAATTTTACACATCGGGCTAGTTGTTTTGCCCTTTTATCTTAAGAAAAATACTAGATCGGCCGGACTTCCAGTGTCATATCCTAGAAAAAGACATGTTCACTTTTAATATCGCTTTTCTTATATGTGCATACGAAGCAAGTTGAACTCAGTATATGCATACTACTTGAATTTGTCAATTAGTTACTGCAGCATGCTTTTAATTGGGTGTTGCATCATTTTTTACCATTAATGCATGCATCCATAAGTTTTCGAAGCGTTTAGATTCAATAATTAGACATTGTTCCAATTTAATTAGGTCCCATTTTTTTGGTATGGTGAATTAAACGTCGATTCGTCATGTTTAATACTATGATTAATTAATAAAAGTTCCAAAATCTATTAATAAATTTTGTTCCATTGTCAGAGCTCCATAAGGAACGATATCGACTAAGTATTTCTAAGTTCCTACCAGAGAATTAGGTTTGTCCTTTAAAAAATAGGTCATTATTAAGACAGAATGATCGTTAACAAAATGCGTACCTGAAATTTTCTCAGCCTATCAGTTCCACAAGTCCGTTAAAGTCACAATGCAGCAGTGAATAGATTATGGTAACCTTTCTATCTGGCAGCTTATTTTGGTAGTTCGCCATTTTCCCTTGTGTACAAACGTCGCAGTTTTGAATTTTAGAATCTTCACGTTCATTGCGTAAACCACAGACTTTCTGATATTTGAAATATTTGAATGTCCTAGAATTTTTTGTCAATTTCCTAAGCATGGAAGGCGGTTTTTGATGGGAGTACACTTTAAATAATACAATATTAAATTTTAATACGGAATGCAGGTTCTATTTGGGTACATCAATTTATCGAGGCTAAAGATAATATTTGCGCATTGTTTAATGGCAGCTTGTACAGAAAATATATTTTGTTTGGAATTAAATGTGCTTCTCAGAATGCGGTAACAAAGTTCACCTTTATTCTTTCTAAGACGCATTTACTCGTTTACCGCTTAAAGCTTAGATCAAAATAGATTAAACCAGTTCCCTTCGTGGTTCCACAATCAACAAGAAAGTTTTACGATTTGTTGAAGTGTAAAACGCACATGGAAATAAAAATTATGTTAACTAGTGGAGCTCTCCACTTTTTATAGAGAGACTTTTTTTTAATTTTTGTATCTATATTGAAATCTCTTTGTGGTTGGGTGGCCAATAATAATATCAAATAAAGTTCGCGTTTTTTGTTTTTTTATGAGAAGAATTCGAAGAAATGTTGCGGTTTTTATAAGGGTAAAAGTACAATTTGGTTTTGTGTGGTTTTATTATTTACTAGCAATGAGTGCCCGGCATTGCCCAGGTGTTTGGAGGTGTATGCTAAGAAAACAGGTCAATTTTTTTAAAACTTTGACCCCTATTATGACCCCTCAAAATTTATTGTTTTGGGCTCAACTTCAGTTATTAAGTCAGAGCACTTGCCAAGTAACCTATACCTAAAATTTCAAGTGTTTAGACCCAAAATTGCCGGAGGAGTTTGGTAGAGTTCTCAAAGGTCAAATCGTGAACTTTGATCCCTTAATCGCCAAATTCCTGACCGAAAACGGATTACGTCGTTTTTTCCAAATCTCAGTACGCTGTATATCAAATTTCGAGTCTGTAGACTTAAAATTGACACAGTTATTGCGTATGGAAATGTACACAGACACAGACACACACGTTCACTTATATATATATATATATATATATATATATATATATATATATATATATATATATATATATATCTTTTTTCATATTTAATAGTACCTGTCGAGTATGTATGCTCCTTTATCACTATTTCGTTTTCTTCGGAACTCATTTTTGCTACTTCGAATTGATTAAAAATATGATTTTCGTTTCTAGGTTATCACGGTTGTCAACCTATAACTTCTGGTGAATCCAAAGTTGCAATAAGAAGTTATGAAGTAACCGAAAAGGTTACACATGAAAGTGAAGAATCAACAAATATCATTAAATTTAAAAGAATACCCACTATTGCGTTATAACGGTTGTAAATGGGAGTTGGTGGTAGCTTAGTTGTGAACGACACAGCCTGACGACCTGGGTGTTTCAAGTTGGAATCCAGTTCGTTCCAAAAAACTCACTTTCATTTAAAATGTGGAAAACTTTCGTGATCTCTTCCGTAACTACCCTCTAGAAAAATACCGGGGAAAACGAATGCTAGCATTAGTATCTTTGGACTCATACGATATGATAAGGATAGTTATTACCGGCTTAACGTCGCCTGGCAATCTTTTCAGGCCATAGAAATCAGTAGATTATAACCGGGCATTTTTTATGAACTAGATGTACCCAGTGTCACCCGTTATCAAACGTAACGTTAAATGTCTTTAAAAATGAAGTAAAAACAAAAAGAAGCGGAAAGATGTGCATGCGAGTATTAAGTTGTTTAACAGTTCACTTCTTGGAAGTAAAACAAAAAATACTGGAGATGAGACCGAAACCCAATATAAAAGACTGTTAGTCTCGTACAATGACGATAAGACCGGCTTGTCATATTATTGAAAAACAAAAGCGTTTTCAGACCTTGTGAAACAATTCAGAAACCGATAAAAATCCGATGACTCCCAAATATCAATTTTTCCATGTCAATCCGTTAGCAACTCTTTTTGGTGGGTGAAATTCGAAAAAAAAGATGTTTCACTATATGTACACTATATACCGAGTCTGAGTAAAAGAATTCGATGAGTATATAGGTTAAGCAGTCTCTTTATACACATCCTCACTTAGTTAGATAGATAGATAGATAGATAGATAGATAGATAGATAGATAGATAGATTTGCTGATGCCGATGCCGTTATAACAGCCTGTAAACCTGTCTGCTTCCATACGTCTTAGAGACGTCAGTTTTGTATATAAAGAAATAATTTGTGGATGTCCTTGTGATAAATAAAGATCTTTAGAAATGTTCAACGCATTGCAGTCACCATCCAAGGTGTCTCGAATTATCAGAGATAGACTTCTATCATCTAAGCACTACATCAATTTCGCTAAAACCGTTCAATACCATTTATACGTTTCTGTCAAAACCTTTCTCACAAACATCCGGGTATTAGTCGATATCATTTATATGCATCTTGTGCGACCTTTCTCACAAAAATAGTAACATTCGGGTATTAGTTCAGACGATTTATACGTTTCTCAACCTTTCTGTGAAGAGTAGATTTATACTCTCGAATAACTTACAGATCATTTCTCTTTTTTTATCTCTCCCTTTTCTTGCACAGCGACAGATTGCTTCGATGACCTGCGGGCATAATTTGACCCCGATGTAAAATCCAGATACGAAGCATTTACCGCGCCTTCTCCTCTTCATTTTTAGCCTTATTTTTTGCTCTCTTTTTTATTTCACTTATCGGACGATAAAGGGCATCCTCTATAGACACTTTTTATTCGTATGCTTCGAACCCTCTAATTGTCTCAATTAATGTTTAAGATTTCAAGCAAAATAGGCCATTGCGCATTGTTTGTGTTCGTTTAACGTTTCGAGGACTTCATCTTCTAGCATTTCTTCTTTTTGCTCTCCTTCGGACTAAATTGATTTATCAGGCTACGTAATCCTCGTTTAACCCATTCTTTTTTTATTTGTTGTTATTTTAAAAGAAAAACCATCTTTACGTCGCTTCTTATAACAACTTTTCATTTTTGTTACCATTTTTTCCCAGTCAGGAAGTGTTTTGTCTCTGCCCACTCAGCCAAGTCGTCGGTGTTTGAATGGTGAAGGGACAACACTTTTTATCCAATCGGTAATGGCAATTGTATTTTGCCGATTATGACAAAACTGCGGACGTGAGGGCAAGGGTCATTCTCATGGGGGTAACCTACTTGTGGATAATCAACTCTATCATTGCTGATATGTCAATTTACTTCGGTGCGTCTGAGACTGCTTAACGCGGCAATTAGCATGTAAGTTTACAATATTTATTGCATAAAAGTTTTAGGTCTTTATATACAATATTTTGTATATAGAAATTCATCGCAAAAAATGGAAAAATGGACTGTTTTCTGCTGTGGTTCGAAGACAGGTTTACTGTGAATGACCGGCAGTATGAAATTCAAGACTACAGTTCAGTCGAGCACTTTTCGTTTAAATAAAGGTAAATGTACAGAACGTCCCACACGATTGTCAAGACGATTTTGTGGAAAATAGTTCCCTTATCGACAGAACCCTAGCAGTCTCTTATAATGTATTCGACTGTTGTCTTAGAATGTGTCGGATTCGAGTACAAGATGCCATTAAACGCCATTATCTTTAAAATCGCAAAACTGTCATTGCAAAAAGTACGAACTTTAAAAGTGTAGCAAGCACAATTTCTGTTTTAACTCCGAATACTTCTTCAGAGAAAGTTGGATGTTCCTCGCGTTATAAACATACGTTGTGCCTTAGTCTATATTCGCTGATGAACATAAGAATCATGTTTTACAGCATATGATATCGGTATAATTTCCTTTTGCTTTTATTTATTATTAGACTGGGTGCCCGGCGTTGTCCACGTGTTTGAAGTTGTGTGTTGAGCCAAAGAATAAAATGTGGTACTAGGCAGGCAGGATCGAACCTGTACCGCGAATAAGGGAAGGAATGTGAAAAACAACATGACGTGTTGACTGTTGCGGCCATCGCCAAACCTGAAGTGACGAATGTTTAAATTAAGGCTAATCACACGAAAAGAGGGGATGACTTTCGAAAATATTGGCGAAAAAAAAAAAACGACCCTTCCCTCTAGAAAAGTGCCCAGTTGAGACTGAGCAAATTTAGGTTTTAGCTAATTTTTCAATATTTGTCGTGCGAATGGTTGAGGTTTAAAACGATACCGATCTCGTGAAAATCCGTTGCATCTGTCGGAAGTGTTAGGCATACAAACATACACACATACATACATACATACATACATATATACATACATACATACACACATTTAAATAGACAGGTGAGATTTATATTATAGAAGATTATGGTATTTTTGCTTTTATTCGAAATCTAGATTTCGTATTTCGTTTTTTTATTATTAAACTAGCAGGTTGTCCGGCGTTGCCCGGTCGTAAAATACGCATAAATATTATATTTTACTTAATGTAGAACTCTTGTTTATTACAAACAGAAATACTATAGGTATTAATCGTAACGCTAAATTTCCATTTAAAAAAAGAAAGTAAAAAAAAAAACATAAAGAAACTGAGATATGTGTATGCGTTTATGTTTTTCTAAACTATTAATTTTTTTACGCAAGAAAACAACAAAAAAGATACTCGAGCTGAGATCGAATCCAAAACCTAAAGACAGTGAGCCAAGTACGATTACCATTATACCAGCTTGACACGATCTTTAAAAAGTGTTTTCAGAGCTTCTTTTTCTTAATATAAAGAAATCTGTAATTTGAACGCGTCACGCATGCTCATTCATGTAACTGCCAGTAAACAGATAAAAATCCAATGACCCCCTACGTACCAATTTAAAATGTTGACACTTTAGCAGCCGTTTTTCTGGATGAAAACCGATTTAAAAAGTTTGCCACATGTCTGAATACCCTATATACCAAATCTCAAGTCTGTAAATCAAAAATCCGTTGTATATAAAAGTTGAGAATTATCCTCACACACATTATTGCTTTTGTACATATAATACGTTACTCAGTTTAAAGAAAACGTCTCTCCTTCTTCGACAGGATCCAAAAATATCGTCTACTAGTATGCACATTATATATCAACTTCTACCCCATGTCTTATCGACGTAATATTTGCATTCTTTGTGCCTTCTTTACACGCACTTTAATGGAATGTGCTCAGACGGACGATTATCACATGCATCTAGGAGAAGGTACCTCTGATGACGTCGACAGCAGGACAGTTGATGGCCATGGAGAGGATGAATCTCTAGCAGATCAACAGTTCTATGGTATTAAGAGTTATGTTATTCGATTGCAGCTATACGGGTGATCCCAGGACAACGGATAGGTGCAAACAGGCGAGTCGGATGCCACTATGCTGGGGAAGATAATAGCAACCCAACCCATGTATTTTACCAAGTTCAAAATCATGTGACTGTTTTCAGATGAATCGGACCAACAATAGACCGAAGCCTATGAAGAATACTAACTACGATTTAATCTGCGGCATGAACATGCCATGATACAAGCAGAAGAAGAAGAAGAAGAAGTAGAAGAAGAAGAAATGATCATATATCATAATGTTAAAAAAACATTACAATTCTTTTATCTACTACATATAAAATTGCATGGGTCGGGAGACGACATGTTTACTTATTTTTTTTTTATCTGTAATAGATTATTTATTGGGGGAAAAAAACAAACAAACTATTCAAATACGTACATCTTATGGCGGCCATTTTGTATATCCAATATGGCCGCCATATACGCATCTGGGCAAATGCAAACATTGGTTTTCTGATTCCTGAGACCAAAACCTTTCCAAAAATGTATAGATTTGCAAATCTCCAAAAAGTTCCCACAAAATTACATTAGGAACCTGACTATATGGTATCAAAAGTGCTAATTTATAATGCTTCCCCACGGGACAGAGTTAAACACCAGGGTCGTTTTTCAACGTAGACAGAAGGAAGGAACAGTTTTAAAAATGTCTCAATTGTGGAGGATTTCTCTTTCACTAAAAGAGAACAAGAAATTGAAGAGTAGCACCTGCAGAACAGAACAGATGCTATACTTTGAGGCATCAAATCTTTTATTCAGGGTAAAAGTACAATAAAAATTCAACATAAACAAAAAACTTAGGCTCAAGGCCAACTCAAAAATGAGGAAATGGGGGTCGTTGGTCATCCTTGACACTCTAGAACTGAACATAAGTTTCTCTTAGCTATCATCCTCTTTCACTATAATACCGCATTCACCCTCTCGTACTGGAGGACCTCCTACTAAGGGCCCAAACCAGCGTCTAAAAAAAAAAGTAGGGCGTATATAAAAGAAAGTCTACGGATGCACCCATAGTTTATGTTTTATGACGATGAAAATACTCAGACGTGAAAAATGGTGTCAATCTATCTATAGGGTGAGTCACGGGAAACGGATGTTTTTAGAACACTTTTCGCTTCTAAATATTCCGTAATGGCATAGCTTAGTAGATCCTTTTATGTACATTTTAAAATTTTTCTTGAAATATTCGCAGTTTTGTTTTACTTAAAAACATCCTTTTTCTGTGACTCGCCCAGTATTAATAGCTTCAACGTACGTACGTGTCACGGTTTCCAGATTATATATTATTCGATCGGGAGATCCTATTTATTAAAAAGGAAGATAAAGAGTGATACCATACGACGAACATGGAATTAGTTTATAGAGCCGCTAATTTAATATTCGTAGTATGTTATTAGCTTCTATCACCCTTTTTAATAAATAGGATCACCCGATTACTGAAGACGCAACGTAAAAAAAAAAAATGGTAATAAATCCTTGATGCCGCTTTCGGGCCGTACATGAAACTAACATATATCTTCTTCATCTTGTGGCTATGATCCAAGGGTAGTATCTGTGCTGTCTAAAAATGGTATAATAATAATATCGTGGGGTTTCCATACACTTGAAAATATGTCACAGATTCCTATAAGAATATTAGATACAAGCCGTATTTAACCGACTACTTTACAGTTTTAATGAAAGGATTACAATAATATCACTCACGTTGAACGCCCGAAAACTATCCAGCAGCAATATATTTCACAGGTCCCGCTCGTATTATTTAAAACTTAAGTGAGAATCAATGGATCTTCCGTTTTGAATTGACGGTCTGGCTGACGGTCAACTCTAGAATAACGCGGGAAAATATCTTCTAAATGAAAATGTACCGATAGAACAAGTATTGTATAGAGAAAGCAAATGCGAACGGAATCGAATTAAAAAAAAGGATGCTCTTTATCTGCCCACTATCAAGATTCTCGGCTAATGAGCTTCGTTATCACCTTTGATCTTCGGGGGAAAAAAGTCACACAATGGAACGTTCATATCTCTTGGGTAGAAATCCGCTACCCTCGGTTAGATAAATCACTTATTGTCCCAAGGGTTTCGTGAACACAAGGATTAATCACCTTTGGTTTATTCGAAGACTTTAAAGTAACTTTGGACAGAAACAAAAATGTCTAGACAAAGAGGTAGTATAGCTAACAGCCAAGAAATGACAAAATCAATAATAAGAGAATACATGCAGACAATAAATTACATTTTACAAAACCTTAAAGAAATGTGATTTTCAATCGGCCTACATAGTTTAAATGTTTAGAAACTGTTTGTAACCTTTTTCTTTTTTCAAATTTTGTCATTTTTACTCATACGATTTCATCAATCAAAAATGGCAATCGTTTTTTTTTTTATTTGGATCCTAATTTTAGTTTTCTAAACTTTTTAGATGAGGATTGGCAATCCGTATTATTTGGCTTGTCCGAACTACTAATTTCATCCTGAGCGCTATTGTCACAACATTTTCGCTGATGTATCCTCCAGCCTTCCTCAGATGTATCTTCGAATGTGAAACTTTTTTTGTCGAATTCCTGTATCTACCCGGAATTTATTCAGTGAAGATTCTTGTGCTGGATTAGACCTGAATAATTTTGGATTCTTCGGACTACTGTTCTTTAGATGAGAATAGTAGTCCGGAAATCCATAGAATACGTACTAATTTTTAGGCCTAACACATAGAAACCCTTACACTCATCTAACTGGGAGGCACCCCCGAACTTAGGGAAAGTGTTACGGTAAGACTATTATTTAAAGTTATTTTATTTGTATGTTTTGCTTATGTTAGAGTTCGTGGCTGTTAAATAAACTGCACTATTACGCAATTTTATTTCAATTTCTGAAAGTCTTACCTTTACACGAGGGATAGGTGATTTATTGTCCTCATCATAATATACGACATAATAACGTTGACACACCGGTTCCTGATGGATCACTGAAGTTAAGCATCGTTGAACCTGGTCAGTACTAAATGAGTAACCATTTGGGATTCCAGGTGTTGTATGTGCTCTCTACTTATCTCGGCGTTGTTTCCAGTCATCCTGAACTTCTCCGTGCCACTGGACTCAAACAGTGCCGATTCAGGAGAGGTGTGGTTGAGAATTGCGCAACCATTGCGTCACAATTACACGTGCGACTGCATTTACAGGGGATATCCTTTGTATTTCGAGACTTAATGGGAGCACACTCACACATAATATGGACGTCGAGTAACAGACATGGCGCTGCGCCGTCGTAACAATTAATAGGTACATGGTATTCAACTATTTTTTCTACGCAAGAAAGGGATAATCAAAAATAAGAGAAGAAGATTTTTTATTCTGTTAAAAACGGGCAAAATTTATCGCCCGCTGATTTTGAATAAGTTCTTTGTGCTAAATTCAGGGTTCAATATGGCTAAATTTGATCACATTTTTTTAATTTAATACGATAATAATTCATATAAATGCATATTTATCGCTTTCTGTGCATCAAACGAATACCATAATACTTAGTTCGCTGCACCTCACCATAAAAATATCCATACAAAATTTGAAGCTGGTCTGCCTAGTTGTTTCTGAGAAAAAAAATATTCTAGAGTAAACGTAGTAGTTAATCCCTTGAATCCTTTACTGCGCATTAAATGTATGCCACAATACTTAGCTCGTTGCAACTTTAAACAAGGGTCCGTACAAAACTTTAGCCAGTTTTGTCCCCGTAGTTTCCGATTAAAAGGTAGAACGGACAGGCAGGCAGAGAGACAGATAATATTTACATTGTTAAGCACTGCTAGACTAGTACTATACAACACGTCGCCGATTTCGGTTATTTCCGTATCGTAACGTTACAAGCTACCTCGACCTGAAATCGACAAATTCAGATTGCCTTCTGAAAAGCAAAACGCTATGGGTTAACATAACAAATCATTTTAAGTGCAAAAACACAGACTCCTCTAGTAACGTGAGCTATTCAGCCCTATGCAATCATAATAACCCATGTTTACTTTGCTACAAGGTAAGTAGCAATTATGCTTAATTATTCAAAATGTTCAGGAATCATTATCGTTTTCCACGTCTCTGACCTTTTAAAGCCATATTCATTTAGAAAATCTACCTTTAAATCTAATAAGAGATGTATTTTTCTCCTCCTTACAACATTTTTTTTATTGAAACGACGCTTCTAGTGTTCCTAACTTGATCGTTATTTTCATTGAATCTAAGGTGTAATAACCCCCCCCCCATTATAACATTTGTAGTAAGAATTCGTGTACCATGAAAAACCATATAAGTGCTTTTATTTTCTTCGTTTGTGTACTTTAAATTCCACGACCGAAGTCTCCTTCCAAGAGTTACGCATCTGTGGAACACAATGCCACGGTCTTGATTATCAGATGACTACAACATGGTCATTTTCCAATCAAATGTTATCAAGTTCTTGCTTAGCCGTCCTTTTAAATAATCAAAGTCTGCCCAATGCCTACCATTGTTATGAATGTACACAGCGTTATCTTACATTCCACCTAACAACGTCGTTAACACTTATCCTCGAGTAGCATTTAGGCCTTGATAAGCGATAACTCAATAGCACAAACAGTTGACGCTACATTTAACCAACCAAGAAATTTTCGCAGGAAAAATTTCAAAGCGCAATAAGCCATATAAAAACTCAAAAGATATTATTGCATCTGGTCTGTTTTCCATCTGACGACAACGTGTGCGTCTTCAAGTTTAAAGTAAACAAGTTCTTGCTGTCTCGTCCCCTTAAATAACGAAATGCTACCCAATTCTATCAAAAACCATCACTAAGCTATTGTCTCAGTGACCACTTTGCACTCATAAATCATTATCCTAGATGTGGTTTCTGGTTTTGATACGTAGTGAGTCGCTTATACAGAAAACGTAACATGTTTGTGCAAGGCGAAATTAAATCTGGATATTGTAGGTGTCGTCACAACTTCCTTTGGCAGACTGTTTATATGCGCAGACGCACTGACGAAGAATGTGTTTCTTCTGTTGAGACGAAACCGACGGTGTTATCTCGTCTGCAGCTGTGGTGGGACGAAAAGCTGTTTTAAAGAAAGAGTTACATTCCCGTTGATAACGCTGAATGTTAGAATCGGATTCACTAATATCATTCGCTGCTATAGAAAAGAGGGTATGATAGCGGTTTTCTAGGTCACTATCTATTCCATCTAACGCTCATCCTTTAAGCTTCTTACATCAAGTGATTTCTATGAACAATGACTCTACACAGGATAGAGTTAGACACCAGAGTCGTTGATTTTTAATGTGAAGAAAAGGAACAAAGATAAAAATTGTCTCAGTCGTGAAGGATTGTTCCTCCACCGTGAGAGAACAAGAAATTGAAGTGCAGCATCTGAAAAAGATACTACACTTTGATCTTGGTCCGAAGGCCGGGAACGTATTACATCAAGTGATTCATGCCTTTATTTATAAACTAGCGGGAGTACCCAGCGTTGCCTGGGTGTTTGGGGGTGGGTATGTAGGAGAGGGTGACCCTGTTTTAATATTATAAAAAATACGATGTTAAGAACAATTGAAAATACCAAAGAGGAAAAAAAAGTTTAGGTAGAAAAACAGGCTCGAACCCGAAGCATTAAGGCTAAGGCGGAAAAAAATGGCCGACACGTTGCCCCTACGTCAAAAAGATATACACTTAACAACTGATAAGATTAAACCTTTAAAAACACTTGCAGGTTCTTGAAACTAACGTGAACGTTTTCTAGGTCAAACGTGACGTCATTGTCGTAGTAGCAGGGTGAGAAAAAATGAAGGAACGATTTTTTCGGCACGCTCCTTGTAAAAAAGGGCCTAGTTTAGGGTGAAGGAATTAATGTTTTTGGCCAATTCTTCGATATTTCTCGGGCGAAGGTTGTAGCTTTAAAATGATACCTATCTGGCAAAAATCTGTGACACATATCGAAAGTTTTTGTGAGACATACAAACACACACACAAACACACACTCACAAACACACACACACAAACATGTTCGCTTTTATATATATAGATGCCTTGTCCGGGGCGATTTCCATTAAAAAATTGAATTAACGTTTAGCCTTTAAAACGGTCCTTTTAAGTAAGTAGATAAAATATTGCCTCCAACCTGTTTGCCAACCACTGAACACGCTCTATGAGTACGATATCATTTTAGAGATAAAAATTATTGCTTGAATGACATATGAAACAGAGGACCGTATTAAATGTATATATCTATAAAAGTGAACGTTTATGTATGTCTGTATGTGTGCGTGTCTGTTTGTCTATGTGCATTTACCGACACAATTACTCTGTCAATTTTCAGTCAACAGGCTCGAAATTTGATATACAGGATATGGAGATTTGCGAAAATCTTTGTAATCCGTTTTTTGGTCAGAAATTTTGATGTTAAAGGGTCAAAGTTCAACGAGGTGACCTTTGAGAACTCTACCAAACTCTTTCAGAAATTTTGGGTATAAACAATTGAAATTTTAGATATAGGTTCATTGGACATGAATCTAACTTAATAACTTTATTTGGACCCAAAACAATAAATGTTAAGGGGTCATAATAGGGGTCAACGTTTAAACAAATTTGACCTCTGCTGTCTCTACCAAATTAGACAATTTCTGGTTTGAAATTTTACATAAAAGGTATTCAGAGATAGGGCAAGCTTTTTAATCGGTTTGGGTCGAAAATTTAAGCTACCAATATATAAATGTATGTATGTTTGCATGTCTGCCTAAAACTTTCGACAAAGGCGACCGATTTTCACAAGATCAGTATCGTTTTGAAGCTGAACTCTTCAGACGACAAATACCGAAATATTGGCTAAAATCATTACAGGGAGGGGTCGCTTTTTTCACAGATATTTTCGAAAGTCATCCTCTTTTCGATTGTCTAGCTTTCATTAAAACCTCCATCACTTCCGGTTTGGCGATGGTCGCAACAGAAAAGACGTCAGGTTTTTCCCCGTTCTTTCCTCCTTCGCGGTACGGGTTCGAGCCTGCCTTCCTACTACCACTGTTTTCTTTTTTTGATCAACATACACCTCCAAATACCCGGGCAACGCCGAGCTGAAATGCTAGTATAGGTATAAGAAAGGAAAAAAGTCGTCTGTTTGTTTTGAAAGGTAATTCAGAATCAGGTAGACCACCATATTAGATTTGACCGCCATCTTTTAAAATATGATCTAGTATTGTTAGCTTATAGTACTTACATACTCAGCTAAACTAAGGCTTGTTCGTACTTTGCATTATTAAGTGCTTAATGTTTAAAGGAAAAAACAGATGTGCATAACTTAATAATAGCATGATAATATTTACCTGCCACATATTGCGTAGGATTAGGGTTCATACCAGTCATGAATACGTCCGAGAGTTGTATCGTTGCTATCAGTTTTAGATATAGTTCTGTTAATCCCTAGATCAACGCTTCCAGTCTTTTTTCCAGCTTTATAAACTTTTCAATTCATTGTTGATCGCCTGAGCTGACTCTATCGGGGAATGCCGACGAGGGAAATAGTGTTCGTCTTTTTTTGTGTGTGCCAAAATATGTTTCTCTTTGTATGCTGACTTTATAGCGCAACTTAGCCTTTACAAACAAACAAATGGAAATAAATAAATAAATAAATAAATAAAAATCCAGGTCGGAATATTTTTTTCTTTTTTAAACAATTTTTTTCCTTAACCCTTACTTTTGGCACTAATTAAAAAAGTCTCTCGTTGCCACATGTCCATTTTAACCTAGGAGCGTTTCTCTTTCTTCCGACCGCATCCTGGGCACAGCCTACCCATTCTCGCCTATTTCTATACACCTCCATTTTCTTCGATGTCCACTTTTGCCCTGTTTCGAGCACGTATTGGAGTTTCCTCTTCTTCTTTTTTTCGTTTACACTTCCTAATTTGCATATGCGGTTTTCGGACTACTTCTTCTGCTGCTAATGTCTTCGCAAGCCTGCTAATCTACGCTGCGGATACCTTCCTATGATCTTATATGCACTCTGTATCAACCGTTACAACTCATAGATGGCCTTTTTAGCATAGCTGACCTGCCGGAGATGCGATAAATAATAACATAAAAAAAAATAATAAAAGAAGGAAGGAAAGGACAGAGAAGACAGATGAGAAAGTGGAGAAAAAAGAAAGAAAGAAAGAAAGAAAGGAGATGGTAAAAGTAAATAAGGGATGTATGAAACATCGATCTCATGCAGAAGTGAAATAATAGGCACTCACAAGAAGCAGAAACTGGCCAGTGGCGATTAGATGTCGACAAATTGGGTTCAAGGTTCTAATTACGTTTTGAAAAATTTAACGTTCTTTGAGGACACGTTGTGTTTACAATAGACTCGGCTTTGTAAATTAATTTTTACATGATATCTATCGCTGACGGGTCTGGGCACAAAATTAAGAGAACAATAAAATCCATGGGGATATTTAAACCTGCGTACTAAACTATACTCAAACAGGCGAGCGTGACATTCTATCATTGGGTCAATAACGTACTCAACATCCCTCTCACACTTTCTCTATCTATTTCTCCATCTCCTTCTCTCTCGACACACACAAACACACACACAGATATATATATATATATATATATATATATATATATATATATATATATATATATAAAGCGCTATATATTTGTCTATCTGTAAGTCTGTCTGTCGATCTGTCTGTCTGTCTGTCTCCATATTTTCAAATTCTATCTCCTCCGAGACTATAAGTTGCAGTCAAATGATTGGATTTTTAATAAGCCGACTTTTTATGAGTCTATTTGTGTAATTTCAAAATGTTTAACATTAGTCTATATTCAGTGCAGTCTCCTTTTTCCATTTAAAATTAAGGATCTAAATTTATTTGTATTTTTTTATTTTCTTTCGTTCCTAGCTCTTAAGATTTACGATTACAGGATATTTTAGACGTTGAAAGGTAGGATTTATGTTCGAAATTTTAAAGGTTTAGTTGAATATAAGTTACCAATTATAAGTTACCAATTATAAGTTACCAATTATAAGTTGCCAATGTTTTAATATGTATCCATAACGTTGAAAGGGAGGTAACTCAATACGTCCGATATTCTAACGTTTTTGCAGAGTTCTAAGTTTGGCAAATTCCTAATATGCATTCATGATTTATTTATTATTTACACAAAAACCAATTAATTCGTGGCTAACCTATTAAAATTTAAGTTTATAATGCATATCTTTATCGTGGTACTGATTTTATTACTAAGGATTTAACCTACGTTTGCCATCTAGCCATACTTTTCTGACGTTATATATGGCTTTAATTCAGATAATACCCATTCAGGAATTAAGTTCTTCAAATATTTGTTTAATAATAATGCATAGCTCATTAAAACATATTGTACTTAATATATTATTTAGTATTATCTCTCTTTCTCTTTCTCTCCCGTTTTATCTTTTTTAGGTCTTTTCTTTTTTCCCCTATTATTTTCCTTCTTTCCTGATCATTCTTTCTCTCAGTTTCATTTATTTTCTGTCCTCCTTTCGTTATCCCCTCATCTTTATTCGTTCCTGTTTATGCCCACTCACTTTCTTCCTCCATATCTCCCACTTTTACCTACCAGTATTTTTTGTATATTCCCGTCTCCGTTTCCCCTTCTACCTTTAAAGCTACCAATCCCCCTACCCTTTCATTCCCCCGAGAAGCAAAACAGTTCCCTAGAGATATATCACAAGCCCTAAGGTGTTTCTCTTAATATAACGGCCATTGCAATTATGACCGGAGGTAAAAGTCGACGCTGTCCAGAGAGATTCTTTTCTTTTTCAAGCAGAATAAAAAAGATGTTCAGAAGAGATTGAAGTGTATGAGGACGGTGTAAGGGGCCGCTTTCATATTACGCCGGCACTTGGTCAGTCAACGCCCTTCTCTGGCCGACGGCTAACAACGCCACATGCCGCTGACGAAGTTAATTTACACGTTTACTTAGGCGCAGTCTCTAATTTCCATGATTATTTTAAGGCTCTTTTATTTATTTATTTATTTTTTGTCAAAAGTTTAACTGTTATTGTTTTATGGGTTTGCTTGCATAATCCAGTTTACAGGACATCGTACAGTCGAAACGTTTTGCCAGAACATAACGTATTTTCTGCGGCCATATGAAGGGCGATATAGCTTTCATCCGAAAAGAGATGAAAATAAATGATTCCCTCTTTATATAAGGTTACGGATATATATATATATATATATATATATATATATATATATATATATATATATATATATATATATGGGCGTGTTTGTATACGTGTGTGTGTATGTGTGTGTGTGTCTATACATATACTTTTTGTTAACCATAAAGAATTAATATGTCCCTACACGTTCATGACCATGTTTCGGTCAGACAATTACAAGTAAATCGAGACCTCTCCAGGCAATATTGCTTATACGAAAAGTGTAGTCTCTAGTTAGTTATGACTGGCTAACCGAAACATGCTCATAAATATGCAGCGATATATTAATGCTTATGTAAAGCAAATCAAACGCATGTATTGCCCTATTTTATCCTCGTGCACATTTCCTTGATTGCTTTACTTCTGAAAAAAAAATAACCTGGAATAACAGCCTGCACTAATGATTACCGAAATGATTAAACATTTGTGTATGTAGGTATTTCATAATTATTATAGTAAATAATCATGTCAGCCGCTTTAAGAAACTCGGTTCTTACCGTTAAGCAGTTTCCAGTTGAGATAAAGTCGGTCAATTTAGCTGCACAAATCATAATCAACCGGGAACCATATCACTCTATATAAAAGCATATAAGATACCAACGGATACACACTCGAGAGTCAAAACAATGAAAAGAATATGCTGTTGTCCTAGACCTAATCATCATATAATGATTGTATCACTCTGAGAGACGTTAAAAAACATTTAAAAATAATGTTTAAATTTAAACAATATATATATATATATATATATATATGTCAGGTCATATCATATGCTATTGGTACCATGTAACTCAGTACTTCCTGCCTCATGGTCGGGTCACCGACGACTAAACTGGTTCCCCCACCAGACTTCTTTGGTGAGGAGGGTGGCTAGTCTCCCTGAAGGATTAAAAACAAGACCTTCCAAAGGGCGAATGGACCCTTTTTCGAGGTCAACGGCCAACTAGCACTGGATGTGTTTGTGTGTGTGTGTGTGTATGTGCGTGTGTTGGGTTGGAGAGGCTCCTGTAAGCCGTGGTGAAGGCAACCTTTCTAGGAGAAGCAAATCTCTTATTTAAAAAACCATAAAGCGGGAGATCAGTACCCGAATTAAGCTTGTCTGCAGATTAATTTGTTGCTGGCTATCTTGCTCTTGCTTGTTGCTAGATCTCAACATTTTGAACTGAGGGAGAGACTTAGCTGTCGAACAAAGCTAAGACTCTGTAACATCATCTGTGTATAGATACTCCCTCAGTCATTTGTCTATTAAAATGGTCCTGTGGCGATGGAAGTCATTTTTGGGCTCATGGACTTTAAGTGTCTGAGGGGGTGGCACTCGTCTGAAAAGATGTTGCAATCATATATATATATATATATATATATATATATATATATATATATATATATATATATATATATATATATACCATAAATACTTATTTTTTATGCCGACAGACACTAGTCTTTCATGCTTTGGCAATCCTCAGTGCAATAAGCAACGATTGCCACTGTTCGTATGAATCGATCCTCGCCACGATGCCACCTTCTAATAGATTAGCAAAAAACGTTTCCCTTGGACCACCGTTAACCGCAGCGCAAAATAAAGGAAATTAACATTTGAAATGCCAAATGAAGGCAAGATTAAAATTGATCGAGCAACCAGAAATCGCCTCTTCAGACCACATGATTATATATATATATATATATATATATATATATATATATATATATATATATATATATGTATATATGTATATATATATATGTATATATATATATGTATATATATATATGTATATATATATATGTATATATATGTATATATATATATTTATGTATATGTGTATATATATATATGTATATATATATATGTATATATATATTTATATATATGTATATATATATGTATATATATATGTATATATATATATATATATGTATATATATATATATATATAATGTTGGATGTTGGTATCTCTCTTTCTATCTTTCTCTCTCTTTCCCACTCTAATACATACATACATATATATATATATATATATATATATATATATATATATATATATATATATATATATATATATATATAATGGACTAGGAAGGCCACGGGGGAGACAACCGAAGTAGCAAATCTGACGCTGCTATATGCACTAATGTAGGCAAATTTGGTAATAAGTAATTGGTTTGAAATGATACTTTTTTTTACCAATTGTCATAAAATTTTAACCATAGACTGGTAGTATAATCTTCAAAAATCCAACAAATTTTACTGTAATTTCACCGCATAGTACCAAAGACATGAGCATTTCAATATTAAATTTAATTACGTAAAGATATATCAATATATTTGTATAGAAATATACCACCTTATTTGCAATTTCATAAGTTTTAAATCTAAGCGACTATTGATCAGAATTTAACAAATTAGATAAGGGGTATTGAAATTTGGAAAAAAACTTTTAAATCAGTTTTCGGCCAGAAATTTGGCTGTCAAGGGGTCAAAGTTCAACGATTTTACCTTTGAAAAGTCTACCAAACTTCTCCGCCAATTTTGGGTCTAAACACTTGAAGTTTTAAATTTAAGTTACTTGGACTTGGGTCAAACTTTATAATTTGATTTGAGAAAAAAACAAGCAATGTTAAGGGGTCAAAATTCGCGTCGAATATTAAATAAATTACCTCTGCTTACAATTTTTGGTCTAAACATTTGATATTGTAATTAACTGGTATACATAGAAAAGGCAGGCTTTTTAATCGGTTTGAGTTTAAAATTTGAGTGTCAAAAGATTTGACCGGTAATTTCTCTAGCAAACTACTCAGCCAAATTTTTGTTTAAACATTTGAAAGTCTACATAATGGGCAGTTAAACATGCGGTAAGCATTTTGATCAATTTGGGAAGGAAAATTTCTCTGTCAAAATGTCAAAGTTAAAATAGTTGACCTTGCAGATTCTACCGAACTCCTCCGCCAATTTTAGCTACAAGTAACCTGGACATGGGTCCAACTTTTTATTTTGATTTGAGACCAAAACAATAACCCTTAAGGAGGGGTCAAAAATGGAGCCAAAGTAAAATAAAATTAGCTCTGCTGTCTCTACAAAATTACTCAGACAATTTCTATCTAAACATTTTAAATTTTACATAAAGAGTATTCACACATTGGGCAGGGTATGAATAGTACACAGGGCCCGAGCAAAGCCGGGCTATACTGCTAGTATATATATATATATATATATAGCGTCGAGCCATATAGCTTGTTTTTTCTATAGCTCAGTCCCATTTCACTACTAACAAGTTAGTCGCAGTGAGTCAATGAAAATATTTTTATTTATTTTATTTTTCTTTCGAAAAATATATTTAACATCCTGGGGGGTGGGCAATTCATTACATCTAACACACCCTTACTCTATTCCCTGTGTTTAAAGTTTTCCTTAGATCCATTATCATCCACCGCAAAACTAGCTGCTCTCAAACCAAATTGACCGCAAAGAAATTAGTATCTGAACGATCCACAAACATTTCCCAAATGTATCATGGATTTTTCACGCCTCATAGGAAGAGAATGTGAGCAAGATTTCTCGATATCAATAAAGACCAGAGCCGCTACTAAACCACTAAAACGAGTAGTCTCGGACACTAATATAATTCTTTTCAATTGGTCACTTTTATCGCTAAACGAATCTCATTAATTAGCGCAAAGACATCACTAGACGGACGCGCTTAGTCAAGCTGGTGGTCAGTTGAAAGGACACGTGTCCACCAACGTCCGGTGGAATCCCATAGGACAGAGAATACCTTCTGGTGATTGTCGAGTGTCGAGTGACTTAAAGTGGATGGGAAAACGCGTTTAAGTATAATCGTACAATTTGGATCGAGGGGTGAGAACGAGGACCAATGATTGATTGTTGAGAGGGAGGAGGGGGGGGGCGATGTGATTCTGCTTTCTACTTTTTTTTTCCTGTTATGCTTTGTGGTATGTTTTATAACCAATCAAATTGGATGGAGTATAATATTTAACATCTTTATTTAACAACTTCCATATTAAACGAGAATGAAGAAGGCGTTGGGTGCGTTAAAATTTAAGTCTGTGATGGAGACTCGTTTTGTTTATCATTCAAGCTGTCATGGCGGACTCTGCTCTATTGAAGGGCTATAAACTTTCCGGGTTTGTATTACTGTACACATAGATTCGAAAAAGTGGTCAAAAAACAAATATATAACAAATACATGTTATCAAAGGCAAGATAAGTTACTTTTCTACCAAACTGGATACATTTTTTGTTTTTATTCAATATAACATGTTTATTCAGCTCGAAAAACATCCAGCGTTTACCGATGTATTGGAAAATTCAAAATGGCGCCCGATTCTCTCTTTAACACGGTAAGTTCAGGAAAAGATGTTATAAATAATAAACGAGACAAAATGCTATTAGAAATTCGCTTAATATATGTTACCGTGACATAAGCTGACATATATTCGGTGTTTTTTTAATAGTATTTTGTCTCGTTTATTATTTATAACACCTTTTCCCAAACTTACCATGTTAAAGAGAATGGCGGGCGCCATTTTGAATTTTCGAATACATCGGTAAACACTGCATGTTTTTCGAGCTGAATAAACATGTTACATTGAATAAAAACACAAAAAAATGTATCCAGTTTGGTAGAAAAGTAACTTATCTTGCCTTTGATAATATTTAGTCGTTATATATTTGTTTTTTGACCACTTTTTCGAATCTATGTGTACATTAATACAAACCCAACTTTCCTTTCTCCTACCGAAGAGAAATAATTTTATGATTTCTTTTCTTTCTTCTAGGTTGATACCAAACATTATACCGTATTTGTGTAGATGTTGCATTTCACCCACTACAGAAACTTATTTATTACATCTGAAAAATAACTTCACTTTCTCTATCCTATCGTCCGGCGGAACATTTATAGAAGAATTTTTTTTCTTTTTGCGAAATATTTAAATCTCATACACGTTGTAAATTACACAAAGAAGTCTAGACTTCCAAGCCTTGCTTGGGCAACTACTTAAAGAAAATAACAGTTCGACATCGAGAAGTAAATGGCTCCAACTAAAATATCGTGCACTCTAGGAAATATAAAAAAAAATATACTAGTCAGGAAATCACAAATTTAACCAACTATTTATTAAATCACAGAAAGAAAAACATTCTTGAAAAAAAAAAAGATAATAATAAAATGAAAAATTAGAAAATTTTTCATTTCTTTTTTTAATCAAAGAATAAATAGTCCTCAGTATTAGTGACCAGATACAGTAAAAAAAAAAGAATAAATAAAAATCACAAGATGAGACGATCACAAATTAATAAAACGTCACACAAAATGACCGTAAATTTGCATAGCATTATAAAAAGCATACGTAAGTTTCGGTAAAATCGCTAAATAAATATAATTCCACAAAATAATATCGAAAAGTCAGAAAGCGATCAAAAAGGTTACTCACAGAACAGAATTCTGAAGAACACATATTAATAATAATATTTCTAGAAAAGATTGAGACTGGTCCCATCACTTCTGCGAGAGAGATCATAAAGAAGAAGAAGGGGGGCAATCAAATTACAGATACGTTTCTACACCTTATCAGGAACCCACCCATGGAGCAAAGATTCACCAAACCAAATACGATTACAACACTAAAGACAGAAAATAGTCGCAGATCAGATGAAGAGAACCAGTTTTTCTTTATTTCTTGATTCTATTACCATATCTTACCCAATTCTGCTTTCATAAATTTTGGGACGATTAATAAAAATCGGAATCTGGAATCGGAAAAATCAGAAGTTATTTATTTTAATTCCATTTCACACCACACAAGGCACAGTGTCATTTTAATGAAGGCGACTACGATCGGGGACATCAGTTGCAAGGATACTATGTAGGGAGTTGAGCAGCAAGATGTCTGTTCACATTACACTTGAACTTCTGCATGTCAGTACAGTTGGGGAGCAGGAACCCGGAAGGGTGTTCCAAAGTCTATAAAATGTTCTTTGTATTACACCTCTTTTAATGTGGCAGTAGTTTTACAAGTAGGGCTGTGACAACAGCATATTCTTTTCATTCTTTTGACTCTCGTGTATATATCCGACGCAGTTAGACACACTTCATCGACCGGGAACCACATCCGTCTATATAAAAATATACAAGATATTAACGGATATATACTCAAGAGTAAAAACAATTAAAAGAATATGCTGTTGTAACAGCCCTATTTATAACCCACAACGTATCTAACTCTTTGATTCTTATAGAAGCAAATTCCTTTTTAATTGCTGTAGGAAAAACGAGTTCTGATGGTAAATGTCTTACAACTATAAACAAGAGATTGAAGCTCAGTCGAGCACCTTCCATAGAAATGCCGATAGAGTAGAAGAAATACTACCAATATCGCTTTCTGGGAGAGAAAAGTTGAGAAGTGTAGGACTTATACCATTGAATCGCGAAGTCCAGAAGATGTAAGAAATAAGCTCAGAGATACGTCGCGCCAGTTATGAAAAATTGTTCTCTATCCTATGACGTAGCTGACTATTAAGCGAAGCAAATTTATTTACTGTGGTTGGGGGGATGAGTTCTTGCTCTAGATGTTTTACAGAAATTGATGTTCAGTCAACAAAGCTTAATGGAAATACCTAATAAGTAGATAAATACTACCTTATAGTAAAAAAGGGTTGATGAGAAGATCGGTTGAGATCTCTTCATGCCGAAACGCCATCTATTCTAATATATTCTTCCCTCAGACTGCTAGACATTGGAATTCCTTCCCTTTTTCCTGCTTCCGGACTGTACTAACATGCCGAAGTTTAAATGCAATGATAACAGACTTCTCGCTGCTCATCTTGCAACACAATTATCTTGAGATATGATACCAAATTACCGCGCTTTACGTCCAAGTAATCATTAGGGCTAAGACTCCAACATATAATTTTCATTGTTTTGACTCTCGATTGGGTATCCGTTAATATCTTATATGCCTTTATAGAGAGTGATGTGGTTCTCAGTTGATTAACTCTGTCTAACTGTGTCTTGAGAGTCAAAACAATGATAAGAATATGCTGTTGTCATAGCCCTAGTAAGCATATACCTTGTTTTGAGGGGAACAAGAATTTAACACAAAATGTTCTGTCGATTTTGTATACTGTCATTATCAGAAAAAATTGTGATCAAATTGTCTGCATTACTCTGAGGAAGATTCATGGAGCCGAAGATATGGATAAAACATCATTTTTTCGAAAAAAAAAAAGAAAAAGACCTCGATTATGTTGTCTGGAATCTTAACGTATTTTCAAAGTTCTAATTATCTTGCTGTTTCTACTGTAGTGAAATTTAGTTCAATATTTGTACTCGTGTACAAGAACACCTCACTATTTTTTTTTCTGATTTAAAAAAAAAAACAGTTTCCACAACAAGATTGGAAGTAATCGGCGATTTTCGGCTACGCTGTAAGATCTGGACAAAGAAAAAAAATTATGTATCACTCAGAGAAAAGATCATAGAACAAAAATGTTTGATTTAAACAATAATATTACGTTGTGATTTGGCTTTCAAGCGCACTTGATGCGTATTTTATTTTATTCAAATTGAATCAACGTTTCTATATGGAACTAACACCCTTGACGTTATTCTCGCGTTGCCGACGCACTGTTTCAACGTTTCAAAATACAACCGCTGAGATAGAAACACGCGGCTCTTTACGAACATAATTTTCTTTCGCCAACTTTAGAAGATGGCAAGAAAGGAGAAAAGAAAAAATGAAGCAAAAAACAACAACAACGTAATTCCGAAATATATTTATGTTATAAATTCCAAACAAGTAAAATATTTGTTTATTTTCTTAATATTCTGTTGTGATTTGGCTTTCAAGCACACTTGATGCGTATTTTATTTTATATAAATAATATAATTCATTTATCTGAAAAGTATACTGCATCCCGTTATCCGTAGGGCTATGACAACAGCATATTATTTTCGTTGTTTTTACTCTCGAGTATATATCCGACACAGATAGACACAATAAATCAACCGAGAACCGCATTACTCTGCCTAAAAACATATAAGGTATCAATGGATATATACCTGATAATCAAAACAAGGAAAAGAATATGCTGTTGTCATAGCCCTTGTTATCAGGTATGTTAATGGATTTTTAAATTTTCCTAGCAAACTGAGCTTTAAAACCTGACACACTGATAAGAGGCAAGAAATAGAAAGAAGCAAACTTAGTCGAAGCTAATGTCGCCTATGATGCTGAGTTAACAGGATTGAAAGGGAAAAGATAACTAAATAACCAAGATTTAATGTACGACCAGAAAAAAATGGAGTTTTATAAAAATCTGCATAATTCCTGTAATTATAGGAGCAACTGGACTCAAGAAAAAGAATTAAAACAAACAAGCACTTGGCAAACATACTCGTGAACCAAGTGCAAGATAGATACAAGCATCCAGTAGATATCTCACTGCTGATGCAATTCTCTATCTATGTAAGAGCCAGGTACGTCCAAGTATGGAGTACTGGCACCACATCTGGGCAGGAGCTGCTAGAAAGGACTTATCCTGTCTTGATAGAGTTCAAAATAGACTTCGTAGCCTTATGGGGGACGTTCTTTTTTCTTCCTTGCAACCTTTTTCTCACAGAAGAGATGTTGCGAGCTTTTCTCTGCTTTATCGTTATTTTCATGGCAGGTGCTCGGCTGAGTTCTATTCTATGATCCCCTCTCGCCAAACTTTCACAAGAAACACGCGTCTAGCAGAAAACACTATCACTAGTTTCCCCCACTCTTTATCTAAACCTAACCGTAAATTCCATGAGCAAGCTTCTTTCTTAGAACTGCACGCCTATGGAATTGTCTCCCGTTTTTCTGCTTTCCAGCTGACTACAATATGGTTGTCTTCAAGTCTAACGTAAACAAGTTTTTGATGAGCCGTTCCATATAAGTTAACAAATTTACCGAATCTCCATTACTAACGGTTACTATATTGTCCAATTTCTATTGTACACTCTTTAACCCTTATCCTTGAGTGGCCTCTTGGCCGTGATAAGTGGTGATGCCTATGTAAAAAAAAAAATCAATTGCACTTAAGGGGCGGTTAAAATCTTTAAAAAGTTTCCTCGCTTGGAATGTATAAGATAATGAGTGAATGGCTGACATTCGATATGGTTTTCCTGTTCCCAATTAAAATAGAATGACAAAACTGTGAAAAAAAAGAGCGACAATTCCTCAATACAAAAAAAAAAAAAATAGTATATTTAGGTTATTTTCTTTTTTTTATTATTTAAATCAACTGTAAAGCCGATAGGTGTAATATCGCACGCTAAACACCAATTGTCTTTTCCTGGAGTACTTATTTCCTTAAATCCCTTGTTTTACCGCAAAACTAACGAGCCTGAAACCAAATTGACCACAGAGAAATTAGTATCTGAACAATCCACTAACCACTCCCAAATGTATCGCGAAATTTCACGCTTCGTGTGGAAATGTCCATCGTCTGATACAAGCCAGATTTCTCAGTTAAACATTGCCGGACACTACTATAGTTCTCTCTTTAGTGATTCGTATAGCTAAACGAATGCCATTAATTATCATGTCGATCGCACTAAACGGACGCGCTTGTTCCGGCCGGTGGTCACTTGAAAGGACATGTGTCCACCAATGTCCGGAGGAATACTGTTGGGCAGCGAATAATGTATCGTAACTGTCGAGTGGCGAAGGACTTACGCTGGACAAGGAAATATCAGTTAGAAAGAGACCAAGAGGCTGGGCTGGGCTGGGCTGGGCTGGGCTGGGCTGGGTGTTGAATCGGAAGACCAGTAGTCGTTTAGTCGGGAGAGGAGATGGCGAAGAGATATTTGTTTCGGTCGTTCTGTTTTTCCTATCTCCAGACAAGCTCTGTATTTCACAGAAATAAAGAACTTGCCCCCCCCTACAACAACATAGCTTCGTTGCGGAGTCTTCACATTTCCAAAAATTCGCTGCAGATTCCCGAGTTCGACAAGAAGATACACGAGTGCGACAGAAAGATTTCCGATTTCAAGAGAATACGCTTGAAAAATAATGTCAGAGAATACATCACCCGAAACTTTTGGTAAAAGGAATCTCAAAGTAAGAATAGTGGTCCGAAGAATCGAAATAATACCAATAATCAATAAATAATCAATAAACAATCAATAAATAATACTAATAAACAATACATTTTCAATAAATAATCAATAAATAATTAATAAATAATACAAATAAATAAATAATAAATAATACAAATAAATAAATGATAAATAATCAATAAATAATACTAATAAACAATACATTTTCAATAAATAATCAATAAATAATACAAATAAATAAATAATAAATAATCAATAAATAATCAATAAAAAATACTAATAAACAATACATTTTCAATAAATAATTAATAAATAATACGAATAAATAAATAATAAATAATCAATAAATAATACTAATAATCAATAAATAATCAATAAATAATTAATAAATAATCAATAAAAAATACTAATAAACAATACATTTTCAATAAATAATTAATAAATAATACGAATAAATAAATAATAAATAATCAATAAATAATAAATAATCAATAAATAATAAATAATCAATAAATAATTAATAAATAATCAATAAATAAATAATAAATAATCAATAAATAATCAATAAAAAATACTAATAAACAATACATTTTCAATAAATAATTAATAAATAATACTAATAATCAATAAATAATCAATAAATAATTAATAAATAATCAATAAAAAATACTAATAAACAATACATTTTCAATAAATAATTAATAAATAATACGAATAAATAAATAATAAATAATCAATAAATAATAAATAATCAATAAATAATAAATAATCAATAAATAATTAATAAATAATCAATAAATAAATAATAAATAATCAATAAATAATCAATAAAAAATACTAATAAACAATACATTTTCAATAAATAATTAATAAATAATACGAATAAATAAATAATAATCAATAAATAAGCAATAAATAATCAATAAGCAATAAATAATCAGTAAATAGTAAATAGATAATACAAATAAATAAATAATAAACAATCAATTAATAATCAATAAATAATACTAATAAACAATAAATAATCAATAAATAATTAATAGATAATACAAATAAATAAATAATCAATAATCAATAAATAAGCTATAAATAATCAATAATCAATAAATAATCAGTAATTAATTAACAGATAATACAAATAAATAAATAATATATAATCAATTAATAATCAATAAATAATACTAATTAACAATTAATAATCAATAAATAATTAATAAATAATAAAAATAAATAAATAATAAATAAATAATCACTTAATAAGCAATAATAAGCAATAATCAATAAATAATCAGTAAATAATCATTAAATAACACCAATAAATGATAAATAAATAATCGAGAAATAATCAATAAATAAATAATAATTAATCAATAATCAATAAATAATACTAAAAAATAATAAGTAATCAATAAATAATACCATAAATAATGAATAATAAATAACTAATCAATAAATAATCAATAAACAACCAATAAATAATCACCCCTTCGATTAAAAATTCACAAACTATGAGATGTGGTCCAACTTACTTTTTTATTATTATTGATCTGCATCTCAAACAAGAAATATCGCCACTAGGACGTAAAGGGCTACTAATTGGCACCATGCCTGAAATTAGAAAACAATATGTTGGTTACGTTACATTTGAACTTCCGCATATCAGTACAGTCAGGGAAACAGGTAACAGGAAGGGAATTCCAAATATTAGAGTAGAAAATTTGTGGAATTTAAGGACCTCAACAGCGAACGGGTGTGATTTTATTGTTAAGCGAATTTCTCGGGGATATGTACATCGAGGGGGGCAAAAATGCAACGAATTTATCAGAGCACATTCAATTAAAATACTTGTAAGGCAGACACATGGATTCAGTATTGATGTGATGGGATAGGGGTTGGAGCCTAGTTAACAAAGCGGGAGCTATTAGATTGGAGAGTCTTTTTTTTTACCCTAATCAAGAGGGAGAAACTATTGGTATATTCACCAGCCCAGATGTGGTAGGGATACTCCATGCATGGGCGTATGGTGGCTTTGTAGAGGTACATGATACTCTCAGGTGTGAGTAGTTTTCTAGTATGATAGAGAGAGCCCACCCTCTTTGCAGCTGCCTTCGCAATGTCCTCAACGTATTTGTTCGCCTTCATATTTTATGTGAATTTTAACCCGAGGAGTTTGAAGGAGTTTGAAGGAAGACTTCTCAGGTCGGGTTATTTTTCACGGATATCGATGGTTGGAGAGGCTTCTGTGCTGCACTTTAGAATAACCCCAATAGATCCGTGGCAAAGCAAAAATTCCCGCCTTTCATTATAGTGCTCCCCAAATGCCGGAGAACTCTCTACTGTAATAGTTTTTTTTTTCTAATATGATTTACCTTTGTAATTCCATTTTATGCTATTTTTGTTCCAACTGTACAGAAATGTAAACATTTCAGTCAAATGAAAAAAAAAAACACCTCGATAAACAATTTCTCATTTAATCTGATTTCTAATTCTCAGAAACCTCGCGCGTCTCGTTAGTAGTGTGTCTTGTTTTGGGTAAATATAAGTTTAAAAACATAGAAGCAAAGAACACTTGACCCCCCGACCTGTTTCACTAAAGACTGCAACATGGCTGTTTTCAAACCAAATGTAAATACGCACTCGTCATATAACGTCTCTCATAAATGATCAACCTGAGTTCATTTGGTTTCTTAGCAGAATACCAAATCTACTTTGAAATCTCGAAGATAAGATTTAAAATTTAAGATTTAAGTTTAAGAAAGAAATGAAATTCAAGAGATCTTACTTAATTGATGTCTAATGACTTTAGGGATGATTAAATGCCAACAAGAAATATATTGAGTTTACAATAAATGGTGGTACTCAAATTCTTCTCGCTTAGGAAGACTTGAAAATATTAAAAAGACATTGAAATTAGGGAATATTTATTAATTAATGCTTTAAATCGTATCTCAATTTTCACGAACGCTTTCCCTTTGTGCCTAAAACAAAAATAAATATAGTACACATTACGAGCCTTTACTTCCAGCAATTATGTTTCAAAGTTCATAATCAAGAGTTTATAAATTAGAGAAGTCCAGGATGACTGGAGACAATGCACATACAGAAACCTGGAATTCTGAAATAGCAACCCATTTTAGTACTGACCAACCTCCACGTTGCTTAACTTCTGGGATATAACGGGAACCGGTGTGTTAACGTGATTGTACAGTATTGCACAGAACTGTACTGTACCTATTTACTATGCCTCCCCACGGGACAGAGTTAGACACCAGGGTCGTTTTTTAACGTGGAGAAAAGGTACAAAAATAAAAATTGTCTCAGTCGTGAAGGATTTCTCCTCCACCGAAATAGAACAAGAAATAGAAGTGCAGCATCTGAAGAACAGATGGTATTTATTTGCTCCCCCACCGAGCAAATTAGGCACAAGGCCGATTTTTAATGTGAGGAGTGAAGGGGAAATGGGGACCAGCTCCCCGGGGAGTAGGGGAGCTGGATAGTGACAATTGGTATGAAGGGTTGCCCCTACATTGACCAAGGTCTTATATGTGGGGTTGCCCCCACATATGGTCTTTGCTTGCAGTATCTGCCGGAACAGATGGTATTTATTTGCTCCCCCACCGAGCAAATTAGGGACAAGGCCGATTTTTAATGTGAGGAGTGAAGGGAGGGGGAAGGGAAAAGGGGGACCAGCTCTCAAGAGGTGGGAAATGGGAGCTGGTTAAAGGTCAGGCATGTGGGGTTGCCCCCACATCTGGTCTTTGCTAGTCATAGCTTGCAGCATCTGCCGGAACAGATGGTATTTATTTGCTCCCCCACCGAGCAAATTAGGCACAAGGCCGATTTTTAATGTGAGGAGTGAAGGGAGGGGGAATGGAAAAAGGGGACCAGCTCCCGAGAGGTGGGAAATGGGAGCTGGTTAAAGGTCAGGCATGTGGGGTTGCCCCCACATCTGGTCTTTGCTAGTGCTAGTCATAGCTTGCAGTATCTGCCGGAACAGATGGTATTTATTTGCTCACCCACCAAGCAAATTAGGCACAAGGCCGATTTTTAATGTGAGGAGTGAAGGGAAGGGGAAGGGAAAAAGGGGAACAGCTCCCGAGAGGTCGGAAATGGGAGCTGGTTAAAGGTCAGGCATGTGGGGTTGCCCCCACATCTGGTCTTTGCTTGCAGTATCTGCCGGAACAGATGGTATTTATTTGCTCCCCCACTGAGCAAATTAGGCACAAGGCCGTTTTTAATGTGAGGTAAAAACCAGCTCCCCTAAAAGTAGGCAAAAAGGGGGCACTCTGGTTACCAAAAATAATAATTGTCCCAGTATAGAGGGTTTCCCCTCCATTGACTGGTACAAATTATCTTAAGTGCAGCATCTGCCGGAACAGATGGTATTTATTTGCTCCCCCACTGAGCAAATTAGGCACAAGGCCGTTTTTAATGTGAGGTAAAAACCAGCTCCCCTAAAAGTAGGCAAAAAGGGGGCACTCTGGTTACCAAAAATAATAATTGCCCCAGTATAGAGGGTTTCCCCTCCATTGAATGGTACAAATTATCTTAAGTGCAGGATCTGCCGGAACAGATGGTATTTATTTGCTCCCCCACTGAGCAAATTAGGCACAAGGCCGTTTTTAATGTGAGGTAAAAACCAGCTCCCCTAAAAGTAGGCAAAAAGGGGGCACTCTGGTTACCAAAAATAATAATTGTCCCAGTATAGAGGGTTTCCCCTCCATTGACTGGTACAAATTATCTTAAGTGCAGCATCTGCCGGAACAGATGGTATTTATTTGCTCCCCCACTGAGCAAATTAGGCACAAGGCCGTTTTTAATGTGAGGTAAAAACCAGCTCCCCTAAAAGTAGGCAAAAAGGGGGCACTCTGGTTACCAAAAATAATAATTGCCCCAGTATAGAGGGTTTCCCCTCCATTGACTGGTACAAATTATCTTAAGTGCAGCATCTGCCGGAACAGATGGTATTTATTTGCTCCCCCACCGAGCAAATTAGGCACAAGGCCGATTTTTAATGTGAGGAGTGAAGGGAGGGGGAAGGGAAAAAGGGGACCAGCTCCCGAGAGGTGGGAAATGGGAGCTGGTTAATGGTCAGGCATGTGAGGTTGCCCCCACATCTGGTCTTTGCTAGTCATAGCCTGCAGCATCTGCCGGAACAGATACTACACTTTGAGATACTACACTTTGATCTTGTCCCGAAGGCCAATCAAAATCTTGAATCGAAATAAAAATGCTCTCAAAGACTTTAAAACACACACAATATGCATGCAGGCAGATAAGTACCGTTTGTTTCCTTTGGTAACAGTATTTGTTGGATTTTTTTCTTGTATTTGTCTTGATCAATTCTTGAGAAGTTTTATTCATATAACTTATTAGTTATTAGTATTAGTTCTTATAATGTGCAAGCAATGGCGGAAGGCCTCAGTATATTTTTGAAAATTTTGGAATATTTTAGGGTCGGATCTCTTTCATTCATACAAGATTGAAAGTGTCGTTCTTTATTATAGACCCGAAGTGTAATAGATATTCATGCCAGTAAAAATATATATATATAGAAAAACAAAAACAAAAAAGACAGAGTGAGAGAAAAAAAGGGAAAAATCCCTAAATAACAAGAAACAAAAACACGAGGAAAAAAAAAAAAGAAAACAAAAACATGCCAGGACACCAGCATTGATATGAAGTCAATTTTTTCTTGACCGAGGGCCACTTTGGTCATCACATGGTATCTAGCCCGAGAGCAAAACATGAGAGCAATCCGTTATGTTTTGGGCCCGACAGAATGAAGCGTCGCTACCTGACACTTTGGATAAAAAAGGGCTATTGTGTGGAGTAGGCAAGTGCCGGTGGGACAAATATGATATACGGGAAAGGTGAAAACATGTCAGGCTCGAAGGGTAAGGATACACGGTGTTGGTGGGAAGGTATAATAGCACCCCGTCGTAAGGTATCAGTTGTGCATTAAATAAAGCATGAAAGGTTGAGAGCAATAAATGGACAGAAAAGAGAGAGAAAGAGAGAGAAAGAGAGACGGAGAATAAGGACTGGTGTGAGAGAAAGGGACGTTTGGAAGATGGGACAGATATAAGAAAATGCAAAGGGAGTTGATCATAATACCAGCAAATAGAAGTGCTCATTAGTTTCCTAGGTGGGAATTGTTACGGGACGAAAAAAAAAAAAAAAAAAAAAAGCATAAAAGGGGTTAAATGCAAGGGAAATCGCTGGTCGGTTAATTGGATCCAATGAAGCATTGATATAATTTGACAAACTTGAATGAATATATATATATATATATATATATATATATATATATATATATATATATATATATATATATATATATATATATATATACATATATATATATATATATATATATATACACACACACACATACACACATATATGTGGAGGCACGCGCCTATGTGTGTGTGTGTGTGCGTTTATGAGAAAATATGCATATACAACCATACTTCCCCCTTTATTAATGTAAATCAGTTTATTTATGAAGTTCGATGTATACTAAATATAGCAATAGAGAATATACAAATAAACGACAAAAAGTCTATATTCCAAATTTCAATATGCTTTCCGTTTTACTTTATTTCTTTCATCCTGGTAAACTGTTCAGTTCTTGGCTAGTCATCCACATACAGTACTGTTTCATTGTATCAGAACTCATCAGTGCGGGTAGACATACACTTTCCCTATTCGTGAGTCGAACCTACAACTGTCGCTATTGAGAGTCGGCATAGATGTTTTATTACCGCAGAGAAAAAGCAATAACACGCAACGAATAACAGGTCTAAGAAATGGTGTGCATTGTATTTTAAATATGGAGCTGACGTAAATCGGATAAATTAATAAATTAAAAAAAAAAACACTTAGTATATAGTATTGTGCTACATAGTTCAATAAAAATAATACCATCACATCTTAAAAGACGATTTTTAATCCACTCCTCTGGGGAGACAATATTCTTCTTTTATTGCCCTGTTTCTTTCGAATGTCTCCTTTTTACATAATATTTCGCTGATTTCTTTCTTCGGTAAAGAAGCGCTGCACGTCGAAGTTTCTTTCGCCTACCATACTAACAATAATCATGTATTATTTTAATGATATTCAAAAGCAAGGGTGTATGCATATATATATATATATATATATATATATCGTTATGCTAACGCGTTTGAATCCTAAATTCTGCGTATTTATGCAGAATGTAGAAACAAGATTGAATAGAATTAAGCGTACTAGTTTTTTTTTTCCTAGCTATTTCTTTTTATTTTAATATTGTTTAAACATTTTTTGACACTCTCCCTAATTACATCTATCTATCTTCTTCTATCTATATCTATCTATATCTATATTACTATAAATTTCCAGTTCTTGTGTATTGGTATTCATATTAAAAACCCTTTTATCTATTCATTTAAAAAGAAAATACAACTTTCTTATATATGGGTCGTAAAAGTGCATTCACTAGCAAAAGATCTAGCTCATTTGCATAATCTGTTAAACATTCATTTTTATTAAGAGAGAGAGAGAGATAGAGAGAGAGGTGGGCAGGATGAAACACAAGTGTCTTTAGGTATTAAAAAATTATTATTTTAATAATTATGTCAGCTCCTTTAAAGAACTCGGTTCTTATTTTTGAGCAATTTAAAGTTGAAATGGAAAGTCGATCACTTAAGCACGCATGCCCGGATCATGATATTATAATCATTACGCCACTCTGACAGACGTTAAGCATTAAAAAAAAATGTTTAAATTTCAACGGTATGTCTCGCAGTTGAGGTTGACCTTGAGGTTTGCTCCTTAGTGATGGAGTCAGAGATGGCTCCGTAGACGGGTTTGAATCTCCCGACCGGCAGTAACCGTGTCACCTGGTACTGATGAAACGTTATTGTCTCTAGGTATTTAAAAATATTATAGTAATAATAATAATAATAGTAATATTAATTATAATATGTATATATATATATATAAGTGAACGTGCCTGTGTGTCTGGCTGTCTGGCTGTCTGTGTGTCTGTGTACATTTCCCTACGCAATACCTCTGTCAATTTCTAGTCTACAGACTCGAAATTTGATATACAGGGTGCTGAGATTTGGGAAAATCGACGTGATCGGTTTTCGGACAGAAATTTGGTTGTTAATGGGTCAAAGTTCAACGATTTGACTTTTGAGAACTCTACAAAACTCCTCTGACAATTTTGGGTCTAAACACTTGAAATCTTAGATATGAGGGATCGTAATAGGGGTTGAAGTTAAAAAAAATTGACCTTTTTTTTCTTTTTTATTTTTTGCTCAGCATACACCTCAAAGCACCCGGGCAACGCCGAGCCGAAAGGCTAGTATATATATATATATATATATATATATATATATATATATATATATATATATATATATATATATTAGTGATGGGACGATGCCAAAATTTTTCCCGATTCCGATTCCGATTCCGTTCAAAATTTCCGATTCCGATCCGATTCCCGATTCCGATTCCGATTCTTGTAAAATTTATACATATTTAATTAGAGTTTTTTTTTGTTTGTTTTTTCGTAAATTTTCAAATTATTACATAAACCCCTGGTTAATGTCCGCGTATATTTTATCTCAAATGTTTGCCTTGTAATTGATTAAAAATTGTAACACAACAAAACATTTATTTTGATTTTAAAACAAAGCTATATTGTACCAGTTCGTATTTACTGTATAACATGCTACTTACATGAATAGTGGAAAATATTCGAATATTGGTAGGCAAAATAAGAAAACGATGTAAGAACAATATATTTAACAACGCCACTTAGCAAAGCCACATCTCATTGTTACGAACGAATTTCTAAATAATAATATTACTATTATGAAAACCATTTTTAACGTGAGATTGCGTGAGCTTTCTGTGCTTTCTCTCGCAGCTAAATCCTTATTCCAAAATGAAATATTACTTTTATAGATTACGTGTTATTACGTTTTTTTAATTGGCGGAAAGAAAAGCGATCATTTAGAATTTAAAGTGTAAGATCAGTTTCGAATATAAATTTAACGTAAAATGATCATCATTTCTGGCCATCCTAATTCTTTATGGATATTAACTAAAGTGTTTCCCACTAAATTAAGTCCGGTTTGCAACGTTGTAAAACCATGTGTAATCGCTTAAAAATTAGACACCCTATCCCCAATAAGCGCACATAATTTAAACTTGGTAACACACTACAGCTCATGTTACGTTATATTTATTTGTGAAACTGACCGTCTATTTTAAATTCCTAATCGTTTTATATTAGTGTTGTGTCGATTAATCGGAATCGGGAATCGGATAAATCGGTAATTTTGGGGGTATCGGAATCGGTATTGGAATCGGAAAATTTGTGCCTAATTTCCGATTCCCAAATCGATTCTTTTAATATTTTTAAAAAGTTCATTTTAAATTGTTTGTACCGATTATAAATATTTCTTTCTTTTAAACTATTAGTAAAACTAAAGAAGATCTAAACTTATTTTATATGCGTAAAATAAACAAAACAAAAATTGAAACTTTGCGAAAATTCGCTAGGTAACCTTTGGAAGAATGCAGTTTATTTTCAAAGTAGCGAAAGAATTGTCCAAATTAAAGAAATATTTTGCCCAGAAAAATAATATCAAACATTATTGCTATTTAAATGAAAAGTAGAATATAAAAGTGTTGGGTTTTGTCGGTATGTTTGCTGCTCCCTCACTCGGCAATCGGTATTGACAAATATAACAAGCCGTGCATGCATGGTCCCCCTCTATTTGAGGAGGGGGGATCGAATAAAGTGATAAAAAAGTGATACATAACTGATAAAAAAACAATTTTGAGTGAAAAAAAAATTTTCAAAAGTTTTCAGAAAAATGACTAAGTTCAACTTTTGCTCCACACCCAATATTAGCCCTAAAACCTCCAGAATATATATATATATATATATATATATATATATATATATATATATATATATATATATATATATATATATATATATATATATATATATATATATATATATATATATATATATATATGCCGTTGGTTTCGACAACAACACTTTTTCACACCCACTTGCCAAATTTCTCAAGGAGTTTAATATGAAAAGATTTCAAACGAATAGAGTTTTATTTTATTTTCCTGGAGCCACATTGTCTGACACCGTCGCATTTTTCTCGGGTTTCGGAAAAGTTAAAAATATACATGAATATCTCACAATGAATTTATCAAAGTCTGGATAAAATAGATAAAGAGAAAACATTTAGAAATTTTTCAGATTGAAAAAGAAATTATATTTACATTTAAAAGCCCCCCCCCCTCATTGAAATTCTACTTTTGGACGATATTTGTAAACCCACTGAAAACCAAATTATTTTTAGATCTAGGATGAAGCTCTAAACTGTCTTCACGTATTAAAAAAGTGTGCTTGTGCAGTTTACACTATGTTAAAAAACGAAAAATAAAAAATATATATATATTCTACGTACTCGTTATGGAATGAAGTTCTCATAAAAAAATCACGTAATTTCATCAAATAGTTTTTATTTTATGCCGTAAAAACGATTTGGGAAATTCGGAATCTCCCTAAAAAAAAACTGCGATAATTAGTCAAGGGAGCGTAAAACCAAAAACTATTTAATGAAATTACGTGATTTTGTTATGAGAACTTCATTCTATAACGAGTACGTAGATCTATAGAGTTTAGTTTTACTAATAGTTTAAAAGAAATAAATATTAATAATCGGTACAAGCAATTGAAAATTAACTTTTGAAAAATATCAAAGAATCGATTTTGGAATCGGAAATTATACACAAATTTTTCCGATTCCGATGCCGATTCCGATTCCCCGAAAATTACCGATTTAACCGATTCCCGATTCCGATTCCAATTCATCGGCACAACGCTAATATATATATATATATATATATATATATATATATATATATATATATATATATATATATATATATCGCTGTTCTAAAGCGGTTTAATCCTAAATTCTGCGTATTTATGCAGAATGTAGAAACTAGATTTGTTTAATAACTATGATTAAATAGTTTGTTTTTATTTTAATAGTTTTCTTTTTTTTTTTTTTCGTCGTTAATTTATCATTCTTTCTTAAATTGTGTTCATCAATTTTTTTTTTCGCCCCACCACCACCTCGGATTTTTAAATACTTATTTCCCCACTTAACATGACTTTTTCCTTTTGTTATTTTTTTTTTAGATATGAGTCACCACTTATCAAGACCCAGAGGCCACTCGTGATAAGAGTTAACGGGTGTACAGTATCTGATGCATAGTAATATTCAGCAGTGGAGATTCGGTAAATTTTTTAACTTAAGTGGAACGTCTCCTCAAGGACTTGCTTGCATTGGACTTATAGTTTTAAAAAATATATCTACATAGAGTGGCTAAGAAGTACCTGAAAGGTTTTGACCTTAAATAGATCATTTACTTTGGAGTGACTTTTTGGACACTGTCTCCTTTCTTTGCTGAACATAATTGAATTTTGCAAAAAGCACAAATGGTAGATGCATTTCAGTTCAGACACCCTGATCTGGTAGTGCAATGTTATATACGTTTACACGAGTGTTACAATGAAGACATTGGGGACCCAACACGTTGTAAGAGGATGATTCGCAAGGAACAAAGGAGAAGTAACAACTCGATTCTTTTTTTTTTATTAACAACGATATTTATTTCTGGGTTCTCTCCGAATAAAACGTGGTTGCGCTCCTACTCTCTGAATTCTGTCTTGGCGAACATCCTCGTTTGATTATGTAATAGTGTCGACCTATTTTATTATCTATTGATCTAACTGGAGGGATGGATGGGAGATGAATGTGAAGAATGTTGATAGAATGTCAAAATATGGTAAATGATATTGTAGACAAGTTTACCGGAAGAGCTGGTCAGCTGATTGGATCTACGTGTAGATCAGGTTAGCTGGAGATCATTGAGAGTTGGAGTTTGGACGTTGAGCAGAGAGGACGGTTAAACAGGGCGCTCCCCTTCACTGAAGAGAGAGAGAGAGAGAGAGCTTACGTGTCTCAGAATGACGACTTAGAATTGGCCACGCAAGCAAAGATATTCGCTTTCCATTCTTCTGCAATCGACACCTGGAAAGTGAATAAAAACTATATAAAAACAACCAGCATTCTTGGAAGTGAATGGCTATTCGTCCAAACAGGTTCCAGCCTCCCCTCTAAGAACAAGATGAATTCCAGGTGGACAAGATCAACGACGCACACACACACACACACACACACATGCGCGCGCCCGCACATACACACACGCATATGAACAATTAGATATAAATATATTATAAATATAAATAAAGCAACAACATAATTCTAGTCTTCAAACAGTGAAGAATCACCAACAATAGACATTTAGTGACACGTATACACATAAGGATGGACCTTTCGTCTTAAATACACATATCAACATTTAGACGATTATACAACATACACCGTTTTGATGCCTTTTTGGTACACAATAATATAACAGTTTGTCTTTGCACCTTTACTGTTTTTGGGGTTTTTTTTCCTTACCGTGACGTACTTTGCACACGGCGCGGCATTTGCATACGCGCGTCATCGTTTGTTACAGACTATGGCGCGCGAAGAGGACGAAATAAATGCAACGAAAAATCGAAAAGGACGAAATAAATGCAACCGAAATCAAAAGGAACAGGAAAGAGTAATTCCGAATAAATTAATGGCGGATATAAAAGAAAGCTTTTCTACAGAAGGTGATGAAAAAATAAAATGAAAAAAAAAATGAGGGGGAAAAGTACAATGGAAAAGAGAATTTAAGAGAGGAAATAAATAAATAAATAAATAAAATAAATAAAAGGGGGAAAAAGAAAGAAGATAGGAAACATCTTCAAGACAAACGATTCAAAGAATTGGACGAATCAAAAGAAGCAGGACGCCCTTACGTAACATTAAGTAATGATCTCGGTAATGGCAGATGCGAGAGGGGTGTCTGGCACCAGCGCAAACAGGAAGTGAAAACTGCAGGCTCCTCCCAGATCGGAAGTGGTGGTATGATCCGGATCCCGGTGGGCACAATTAGTGGTCAATACGTGTTATGAGCCCATCTCTATGGCGGTATACTTCAAAACAGAGATGGACACACAAGTAAAAATAACAATGGATACACGAGTGGGTTGGAGAAACACTGAGAAATGTGGAGTCTCTTAGGGCGTTGTTAGGGGTGAGAAGATCTCGAAATAAGGTGTGGGGATAAATATATGACATTGATCGTTGCTAGAATATCGGTTGTAAATCAAACATGATACACATGCATATATATATATATATATATATATATATATATATATATATATATATATATATATATATATATATATATATCGAAAGTAAGTTATGGGGGAAATACAACTTTAGCCGTTGAGAAACACAGACACACACAGTCACACACACACACACACACACACACACACACACACATATATATATATGCGTGTGTGTGTGCGTGATGAGAATAATGGCAATAGTATTCCGACGAAATAGAGAGAAAAAAACCCGAAAAAATCGTCTTATGTGTTCATCAACGTTTCGTCTTTATAGGATAATAGTCCGCAATAAATAAATGTATAAATAATACAAATTACTAATCTCTATATGATTTCGAATTAATTAAAAAATATATATTTACAGCTTATTTAATACATCTATAATACACGTCTCACCTGTCTATTTAAATGTATGGATGTATGTTTGTGTTTATGTCTGCCTAAAATTTTCGACAGAGACGACGGTTTTTCTCGATATCGGTACCATTTTTACGCGACCATTTGGATGACAAATATCGAAGAATTGGCTAAGAACATTAACTCTTTCCCCCCTCAACTAGGCACTTTTCTTCTGGGAGGGGTCGCTTTTTTCGCCGATATTTTCGAAAGTCACCCCCTCTTTTCGATTGACGAGCCTTAATTTAAGCCTCCGCCACTTCCGGTTTGATGATGGACGCAACAGCAAAGGCATTACGTCTTTTTTTTCATGTTCCTTTCCTTCTTTGCGGTACGGGTTCGAACCTTCCTGCCTATTACCACTTTTTTTGCTAACGACACACCCCAAAACCCAGGAAACGCCGGGCACCAATATAATATAAATATCAACTAACTGTTTCAATGTATGTATGAATGTATGTATGTATGTATGTATGTATGTATGTATGTGTGTATGCTTGTATGTCTCGCAAAAACTTTCGGCAGATGCAACGTATCCTGCCGATCGGTATCCATTTGTAAGTCTGCGTCTCGGATGGCAAATATCTAAAAATTGGCCAAAAACCTTCATTCCTTCCCTAAATTCGGCCGTTTTGTACAAGAAGGTGTCGATTTATTTCGCCAATATTTAGCAAGTCATCGTCATTGTTGGAATGACTTCGATTACTTTCAAGACGTTTGACTTCCGATCGTTTCATGGAGACATCGGCTTGGATGTAAGATATTCTTCCATTTTTTTCCGGGTCCGAGCCTGCCTGCTTACTACCACTTTTTATTTTTTTTGCTCAACACACACCTCCAAACATCCGGGCAACGGCGGCCACTCAGATTAGTATAATATACATCTCACCTGTTTGCTAAAATGCGTGTATGCATGTATGCATGTATATATATATTTGCCTGCCTCAAACTTTCGACAGGGGCGACAGATTTTAACTACTTCACCCCCAACTAGGCACTTTTCCACAAGAAGGAATCGCTATTTTCGTTCATCTTTGCGAAAGTCATTCTCTCTTTTCTATTGAGTATCCTTAATTTAAACCTTCGCCACTTTTAGTTTGGCAATGGACGCAACGGCAAAGACGTCACGTTTTTTTTCACGCTGTTTTTCTCCTTTCCAGTACAAGTTCGAGCCTGCTTGCCTGCCTAATACTAGGTTTTTCTTGTTGTTTTTTTTTTTTTTTTTTTTTTTTTTTTTGCTCAACACACATGTCTAAACCCCCGGGTAACGCCGGGAAACTAGGCTAGTGTTCTCTAAACAATGTTTAATATTTCAACTGTTTGGAAAACTTTCCAATCGAATTATATGAATTGTCATGTTGGACATACTTTTTAATATATTTTCTCTAAAGAACTATTTTGCATTTCGGATCAACTCGAGAGGAGTTTTATTAAAACTAAAATATTATGCGCGGTTTGTTTTTATATTAGTTTTTTACACATCCAATATTTTTTCATATTTTATTTGGCAATTTATAACTACAAAAAATTGCGGTTTCAATTAATGCCTTAACTAGCAAATTCTAGCATTGCTACACATATAATTTGATGATTTCTTTATGTCCTCTGATGAGAAAAATAATAAGAATAGCATTCTTTGAAACTCCGCGGAATAAGAACTTTGTAAATTGTTTTTTGGAGTATAAAGTCGAACAATAAATTTTGTTAGTAAAGTTAAACTTACAGTTTTAATTTTCTTTTTCTTATATATATATATATATATATATACACACACACAGCTGACCGTCTGTGTGTGTGTCTGGTCACGAATAGGCTCATAAATGGTTGACTATTATAGAAAACTTATCACATATAATGATAGAAAATGTATCGAGACTTAGGAATGGGTGTGTTTGATCTGGCATATTGATGATCCATTAAAATTGTGGGGTCTGCGTATGCGTCTGGCCCACAAAGTATGGAAATAAAAAATTTAAATATTTAATAAAAAACGTTTACAAGTGTATTTTTTTAAATATAGATTTACATAATAATACTTTGATAAGTATGCTTTAATTTAAATAGGGATGGTATAATAAAATTGTGGGGTCTGCGTTCGCGCCTGGTCCCCATGGAATGGAAATAGGCACAAACTTTAATAAAGACTTTTCATATCTGTCTGTGTTAGTATACTTTGATAAGTATGTTTAAGTTTGAAGAAATATGATATAATAAAATTATGGGGTATTCGTTCGCGCCTGACCTGCATATAATGGAAATATGTCACAAAGTTTAACAAGGTTTTTAAATATATATCCACAGAATATTGTGATACGTGTTTCAGTGTGAACAGGTATCGTATAATAAATTATGGGGCTTCTCTATTTTATTTGTTCTTTCATCATATTTTGCTTTTGTTTTGATACCCCCAAATTCGAAGCTATCTCTTTACAACCGTTCCTTTTCATAACCTATTACACTTTCATAAATCAGAGCCCATTTTCTGTATGCTGTTTTTTAACCCAATCAACGACGGGTATTTTGCTAGTACATATATATATATACACACATATATATATATATACACATATATACATATATATATATATATATGTATATATATATATAGTAAGTTATAAAATATATATATACACACATATATATATATACACACACACATATATATATATATATATATATATATATATATATATATATATATATATATATATATATATATATATATGGGGAATTTCTAACATGTTTGTACTTCTTGTAGAGCTCCTATATAGGGTTATGGACTATAATCTATTTTTAAAAATTTGAATAAATATGATTTTTGTATTATATATATATATATATATATATATATATATATATACATATATATATATATATATATATATATATATATATATATATATATATATATATATATATTAGTCCTCGCGGGAAAGAGCAGGACACAAAATGTTTTTAATAATAATAATAGAATAACAATAACAAAGACTTTCGCTGGGGAGGACTACTATTGACCGTAACCAGTAATACATTCCTTTTGAAATTTTCATTTCTATTTTTCTCCTTATGTACTAAATATTTTTTATTAAACTTATATCAAATATGTGCCTTATTAAATTTTAAATATTTTCTATTCTGAAAAAAGTTTTAAAAAATTTAATCTAAAAAAGTTATTTTAAAGTTTTTGTTATAAAAAATCAGATTTTCTCATTATTCAGACCTGTATTACAAAGACGGGTTTGCAAAAATGTGTTGTGGTATGAGGAAGAATACAAATTGAAACAGAGAGAATATTCAGATCTGTAATAATACAAAGAAGGGTTGCAAAAATGAGATGTGGTGTGAGGAGAAATACAAACTGGAATAGAGAGAAAGAGAGTTTTAAAATATAATCTTAAAAAGATAAGATTCAAGTTAGAAAAGCATTTCATCCAAGGGATGATAATTGTTAAACAAAATATTTTTACTATAGGATTTAAAAATAAAGGTACAAGAATCCATTTGGAATTTATCTTCAAAGTGCACTTTTATAAATTTTACAAAGTTAAGTATAAAAAGTCCAGTTAAATTGAATAAAAAAATTACCTTGGATTTATGTTATGCACATTTTGTTGCAATTTAAAAACACTATCTTTAATCTAGCAAATTTATGATATATATATAAATTTTTCAATTATTTTTTGTATGTGCAGCAGAATGTACATTACGTAAAACAAATCCAAGGTATTTTTTTATTCAATTTAAATAAAATGTTTATACATTACTTTGTAAAATGTATAAAAGAGCACTTTAAAGATAAATAAATCTCAAATAGAATCGCGTACCTTTATTTTTAAAGCCCATAATAAAAACATATTGTTTTACTATTTTCAGGCCTTGGATGAAATGCTTTTCTTACTTATATATATATATATATATATATATATATATATATATATATATATATATATATATATATATATATATCTGTGCCTACACCTAAACATAGATTCCATGATCAAAGCTTCTTTCTTAGAACTGCACGCTTGTGGAATTGTCTTCCGTTTTCCTGCTTTCCAGCTGTCTATAATATGGTTGTCTTCAAGTCCAACGTGAACAAGTTTCTGCTGAGCCGTTCCACTTAAGTTAACAAATTTTACCGAACTTCCATTACTATCGATTACTATATTGTCCTTTTGACTACTCTACACTCTTTATCCCTTATCCTTGAGTGGCCTATCGGCCTTGATAAGTGGCGACACCTATGTAAAAAAAAATATATATATACATACATATATACATATATATATACATATATATATATATATATATATATATATATATATATATATATATACATATATATATACTCTAGTTTTATACTAATAGAAGCAGAATGTTAGGCACTTACCGGTTAAAAATACGTGTATGATATTTTAATTCATGTAGCTTTCTTATTTATTATTATATTAGAGCCCAATTATTGATAGAGTATTATATTG